>NC_039363.1:88648776-88922100 GCF_003573695.1 Papaver somniferum
TCTCCACGCCAAGGCATGCATACCATGCCAGCCGCAGCACCGTGCCAATGGAAAACCATGCCAGCCACGTCTTCGCGCCAAGGCATGCCGACCATGCCAGCCGCACCACCGTGCCAATGGCAAACCATGCCAGCCACGTCTCCGCGCCAAGGCATGCCAACCATGCCAGCCGCACCACCGTGCCAATGGAAAATCATGCCAGCCACGTCTCCACGCCAAGGCATGCCAACCATGCCAGCTGCACCACCGTGCCAATGGCAAACCATGCCAGCCACGTCTCCGCGCCAAGGCATGTCATCCATGCCAGCCGCACCACCGTGCTAATGGCAAACCATGCCAGCCACGTCTCCGCTCCAAGGCATGCCAACAATGCCACCGCACCACATGTTCCAATGGCATGTCGTGCCAGCGATCCCCACGCTAAAACGAAGGGTTGCAATAATCAACGGCTGCCTTTTCTTCTAGGACACAAATCTCAGCCACACAAGTTCGCCACCTAACGCATGGTAACTTGCGGCCCAAAGCCAAACATCACGGTTTGCACTAAAACCTTAATTTTGGCCGCGCCTAACACATGCCAAATCCATGCTCGACGCTGGATGCTAAAACGAAAGGTTGCAATAATCAACGGCTACCCTTCCCTCTGAGATGTATATCTCGACCGTTTAAGTTCGCCACCTAACGCATGGAAACTTGCGGCCCAAATCCAAACATCACGGTTTGCACCAAACCCTAGTTTTGGTCGCTCCTAACACATGCCAAAGCATGCTCGACGCTGGCTGCTAAAACGAAGGGTTGCAATAATCGATGGCTACCCTTCCCTATGAGATGCAGATCTCGACCGTCCAAGTTCGCCACCTAACGCATGGAAACTTGCAGATCAAATCCAAACATCACGGTTTGCACCAAACCCTAGTTTTGGCCGCGCCTAACACATGCCAAAGCCATGCTCGACGCTGGATGCCAAACAAAGGGTTGCGACGATTAACGGCTACCCTTCCTCCTGAGATGTAAATCTCAGCCGTACAATTTTTCCACCAAACTTGTGATAACTTTTGGTCGCAATACCAAATTCCATGGTTTATGCCAAAACCCCTAATTTGGCCACACCTAAAACATGTGCGAACATGTTGGCCATGCCACTATGCCACAACTACTAGCATGTCGCTATGCCACATTTTCTAGCACGTTTCTATGCCACGGCTATTGGCATGCCACCATGCCACGACTACTAGCACAGCGCCATGCCATAGCTACTAGCACGCCGCGATGCCACGGCTATTGGCATGCCACAGCTTCTAGCATGCCACCATGCCACAGCTACTAGCACGTTTCTATGCCACGGCTACTGGCATGCCACCATGCCATAGTTACTAGGACGTCGCTATGCCACAACTGCTAGCACGTCTCTATGCTAAAACTACTAGCGCGTCACTATGCTACAGCTAATGGCATGCCACCATGCCACACGTAGAAACATGCTACATGTTTTCCCATGAAAACACTCGAGACATCTAACACATGTCACAAACTGGGGGATGCTCATAAAATTTATTGGTTTGGAGGTTTACAGCGTGCGGCGTACACTACGCCCGTTACATGAAAGTGTCATAAGAATTAGTCAGTTAGTAAATACGAGGAATAATGGTGAAACGCTCCTTTCATTATGGAAAATCAATTCCAGGCGTTACCCGTTACCACCTCCTTCCACTTTACTCAGCCGTTTCCATTTCTTACGAGGCCAGAGTACGTTACGACTTGTATAAATAGGCCTTACCTATTTCCACCAAAAGAAAAGTTTTGGTCAGGAGCATACAACACTCAGAAATCACTTGCTAGCTTTCCCATCTGTTAGCTTTCACTTTATGATACAAGCCAAACAACTACTCTTCCAGAATCAACTATTCTGGTCTCAACACTCTCTTCGCTTCCCTCCCTAAAACCAACCCTTCTCCTTCACTTTATGACCGAAGCAAGTCTGGAACGACCATTTCTTGGTTTGGGTCGGATTTGTACAGATTGATCTCTCGAATCTAAAGTACTCCCTTGCAGTACATTGTTTAGGGTTTAGACTCGTTTCTCACCCGCTTACGCGAAATTACCGAAATCAGCAGAAACCGTTTTCACCCTCAAGCAATTGTGTAAGTGGGAGTGATTTCAATGTGAGATGGAGTATTGACTAAGGGGGAGTGATACATATCACCATAGTATTATTGTTGAAGTTGTGATACAATTGAACTTTGACACTGTGTAATAATACTATGAAAATGTATAACAATGATCGAGAATTATATTTTCTCATTGTTATAGCTACGGATCTTCAACAACGGTGATGCTAAACTTACAACCTTTGGGATCATTGGAGTACTTGGGACTGACGAAGATTTCTAGGAATGTTGAAGATTAGACTTATGGAATAAAAGTTACTAAATTTTCATTATCTTTTTTGTATTCCATATGTATTGATAGTTTTGTCACTAAAATTGACAAAGGGGGAGATTGTTAGATCATTGCTCGGTCGAACTCGCATGCGTTGCTATCTCAAGCATGTTTGTCAATGTTAGTGATCAAAAATATAAGCCTTGATTTCTAGTCTATTACAGCTAAGTCTCGGACTAGCTAGGATAGTAAGTGTAGTTGAGCTCAAGGACTTCATGGAGATTCATCATAAAAGGCGATGAAATACTCAAGGAACCGGTGTAACTTCTCGACAAAAAGGTATGTGGAGACTTGAACTTATCTATCACTCAAAAGTCTATCTATTTTATCTCCTACTCTTAAAGAAAAAAAGTCGTATGCTATATATATAGACTAGATTATACACATTTGGTATTTTGAGCCGAGTATACCTCGCCTATCTATATCTCGAAATATGTGTTGGTAAGATTTTCGCTTCGACCAAGTTTATCTTTACCTAGTGACGAAAGTCATGATAAGTTTCAATCACGTTGAAAATTGCTTTGACGAGAAATGATGTAAGAACTATATAACTTCCTCTAAGAATGTTTCAAGGATTGGAATGAGAGTTTAGATTACATAACAAATGGTGGACATAAGCATTGTTGTGGAAACATATTTATGTATAAGTCCTATTCCTTGAACCGAAGTTTTCGAACTTTGTTGATCAAGAGAACCGAAAGAATGGCAAGTGCCAAGTCCGCGAACTCATTCCCCGAACCTCCGAAGTTCTAAAACCCGAGAATTTCTACTGGAGTTGACAAACTACTTGCGTGAACCCAGTCCGCGAACCGGCGAAGTTCTCATCACTAGAATTTCTGCTGGAGTTGGTAAACTCTGTCCGGTATCTTAAGTCCGCGAACCTAGTCTGCGAACTTGAGAAGGTTATATATATGAAGATGATTTCTGAACTTAATCTTAAAAGACTAAGGAATGCTTTTGCAAACCGTGGCTATAAAAGTTCATGAACCGATTCATGTGAATCAAATCATCTTTGCTTCAATTGTGTCTTTTGTAGTTATATAATATTTCCTTGCAATTTAACAACTCTCTAACTAGTTCTTTTGAGTCACTTGAACTAGTTATGGTGAAGAAGAACATGGTTGATATGAAATGCCCATATGGCTAACCTTTTGGTTGACTATTGTTGAACCAACAATGTACACGTTTGGGTACGGTTAACAAACCTAGAAGCGTGCATTTCATTTGTGTATAACAAGCTTAGTTTTAGATCTAACGGTTGAGAAATATTATCTTAAATCTAAATAAGGTTTTCATCTAATGGTGGATATTGATTGCTTTGTTACCAAGGCAAAACCATGATTTGAAAGACTAGATAAGAGGACATCTAGCAACTCTGCAAAACTAATCCCTACACTATACGTGTGATACTAGTTTGCGTGCTAGAGTCGGTTCTCCTTTAACCTTTGGTTTTCTTCTTCTAAAACCAGGTTAACGACTTAAAGACTTCATTGGGATTGTGAAGCCAGACTGATACCACTTTTATCGTAGTTGTGTGTTCTGATCTTTCATCTTCTATCGTACGAGTACAATCATATTGATTGGCTTGAGAATTAAGTTCTCCGGTAGGAAAGATATAAAAAGTAATCACAAACATCTTCGTCTCATTGTTTATGATTCCGCAACATCTTGTTTCGCTACCATACGATTAAGATTGTTGTGAGGTAATTGATTAATATACGCTGTTCTTCGAGAATATAAGACCGGATTATCAATTGGTTCCTGTCCACCTTGATTATTATCAAAAGACGGAACAAAACCTTTTAGGGTTTATCTGTGGGAGACAGATATATCCTTTGATAGACTTGTCTGTGTGAGACAGGTTTTTTTATTGTTAAGTCTTCGACTTTGGGTCATAGAAACTCTTAATTGTGGGTGAGATCAGCTAAGGGAATCAAGTGCGCAGTATCCTGCTAGGATCAGAGGCATAGGGAGTACAACTGTACCTTGGATCAGTGGGAGACTGATTGGGGTTCAACTATAGTCTAGTCCGAAGTTAGATTGGAGTAGGCTAGTGTTTGTGGAGGCTTAACACAGTGTGTATTCAATCTAGACTAGGTCCCGGGGTTTTTCTACATTTGCGGTTTTCTCATTAACAAAACTTCTGGTGTCTGTGTTATTTCAATTTCCGCATTATATTGTTTTATGTTTATAATTGAAAGAATATAGGTTGTGCGTTTAGATCATCAATTAGAATAATCCAACCTTTGATTGTTGATTGTCATTGGTTGATCCTTGGATATTGGTCTTTGGTACCATCCAAGTTATTCCTTGTGTTTGATTAAAGACTCGCTGATTTCTATTAGCTTGAGTAAATCAAAATAAGAGAGAGATATTAACTCCTTGAGATACTTTTACCTAGATTGAGTCTGACTGTCTGGTTGATTCTCTAAAAAGTATTTCGGAGTTAGTCCATACAGATTGCTAAGTGAAATATTGGGTGGTGTTGTTAGACCCCCGCTTTTTCAATTACCACCTAATCACAAGCCCCAAAAAATAAATGATCAGACAATGCATGCGTTGTACTCCTAGTTGGGAATTGTGTATGCACTCTTATCAATGTTGGATGGTTGTGAATGCTTCAGGTGATCAGTTGTCCGTCGTAATAGAAACGGGACAAATTATGGGAATGGGTAATAATATATATCCATTGTATGCTCTCCTTGACAACCAATTGATCGTGGCGCTATTAGTAGATCAAGTTATAGAAAGAGCCGATGGTTTAGTTGGATTCTTGCCTAGTGCATGTTTTCTAAAAAAAAAATTCCTTTAATAATTTGTGAACTTGCAAATTATATGCATGAACCTCATGCATGTTTGTGTTTATCAGTGAAAAAATTGGAGATTGTCAAAGGTTTGCAAGAAGCGATGTACATATGTGAAACGAATGAACATGGAGTAGAAGATGCTCATTCTCTCCGGAAGGCTGACATCGGAATAGCTACAGTTGAAGCTAGTGATGCAGCACGTATGTCCTGTGATATCCTGCAAAACCGGATCTTGATGTTATTTTCAGTGTGGTTCTGATCAGTAGGTCGATCTTTCAGAGGATGAAAGGATGTATGGTAAGACGCTTACCATATTTAAGCGAGAATTGTTTAAGTTATGAGCTGTTTTGACATGGACAAAAACTACGTTTCATATTTGCGTAGTTGGCCAAATTTTCTTTATTGTGGTAAGTTGTATGTATTCATATTTTGGATATCTTATTATTGTACCTACATATTATTGTTAGTAACATATAAGCGGGTTTACAGCTTATTATCATACAAATAACATGTACTATAGTACTTGAAGTACTGTTTGTTTGATAGTAGATCTCTAAATCACTCAATAGGTACGGGATCACATGATCAGCCGAGTCTTAAAGAATTGTGTGACATGTTAAAGAAAGAGAATATTTTATAGAATGCACCAAATTTATTGTAGCGTCTATTCAAGTAAACAACTTTCCAAAAAATGGTATAACTAATCCCAGTCAAAGTTACAACCATTGGGACATTGGTATATTTCCTTAGCTAGGCTAGACTACTTTTCAAAATGCCTAGGATTCCTTGACAAATGCTGCTAGATTACTTTTCAAAAGGCTTAGGATTCCTTGACAAATGATGCCAAATCATATCAGTTACTTCTTTTATCTATGATAAAGATAGCGATTGCAACCTACCCTTGAAATACAACAAATGCTCAGAGCCGGAAGCCTCTCAAGTCCCACCAGAGTACCGAATGTCTTTAAGCTTTCTTTCTTGTAGAGTAAGAAAAACTAAATAATGCGTGAGAGTGGTACATTCCCTCTCTTTCTACAATTCGTTTTCTTTCATAGTCAGTCAAGTTGTCACTATGTAAGTTGCTTGTGTGACGGCCCAGAAAATTTTTCGTTTCCATTCGGCCGTGGAGTTCGGTCAACTGACAAGTTCCAAATTCTCCGAGCTGTCAATTGAGATACACAAATTGAAAACAAGTTTGTAAACAAGAGTAAAAGTCATGCTATTATTAAACATAACATAAGAAGTTTCATTTACATAAACCAGTTAACCAAAAAGTGTGGAATACAAGATAAGAGACATGAAATCATTTAAACATGACCGACACTTACTAATTATAATACTCGTTTCACAAACAACAACTTCAAGAAGAGAAAGTAACTCCTTTTACAAACCAATCTAGATGCTAACTACAACAAAAGCTCAATGCACTAAGCTTAAGAAAGCCTACTACCTCAAGCGACCTCAACCTCTGTGGAAAACAAAACAAAACAAAAGGGTGAGCCACAGCCCAGTAGAGAGTTAACGAAACGATAACAAGAGTTCAAACAATGCCCAAATACAAATAACGATAAGATATCGAATCGAATAAAGAATAAACAATGTTTTAAGTTGTTGAGCACATCCAAATAGAAGTATCAAAGGCCTTACCAAGCCAATACACAATCGAAATCATTAAAACCCAGTGAGTTCGCAATAATCTACTGTGAGGGTCCGAATAACCATTTGTCGAAGTTTATCAGAAACTACGCTATCATCCTGGACGATCTTCCGCAGGTCACCATGAATATGGATTTCCCCTTATGGGCCCGACAAACTCAGCAGTAGGGATCATAACCAAGAGGACACTCAACACATTTTATAAATGGTTCGCAAACTTCGTTAAATACGAGAATCGAACAAACCATCAACAAAATATTGATTCATAAACCATGAAATCAACTTACCTTAGCTTTTCTCGCATAAAACAAGATCATAAATACATGTAAGTATTAAATCATAGTGCTGGGAAACACTATGAATCGACAAATGCACCAAATCAATGAGTTTGTGCAACAAAATCCGTTTTAAACCATTTAAACTCATAAATATCCATGGGGTTTGATGCAAAACAAACTCAACCAACCTTATCGTTGTAGAAAATATAGAAGTCTTGTATTCATGTAAAATTTATCAACACAAAAGAGTCTCATTATCTCAAGCACTAAAGACGTAAAAATAAAACAACAATACAACTTTTCAGAAATTTCAGATTATAAACCCTGTTGTCAAAGAATTGTGTAGACTTTGTTACACAACGGAAATGAGTGTTTATTAACTACATTCAAAAATTCGTGTAATATTCATTTCAAAACGAAATTCAGTGAATTTGGTACCGTTTGAAAGCTCAGAAACCCCAATTTGACATAAAAAATTATAAAAAAGGGTATTGAGGTACATAGCTATGTTTAAATCTCTCAACAAAACAGGACAAAAGTGTTGTCCTTCAGAAAATTCTGTTTTGGTACCCTGTAATGGAAAATTGGTGCAAAATTCATCACTCAGTGGAATTCAGAAAATTCGGTCTTTTTAGAAATATAAGAAAGCCCTTTTCAACATAAAAATGATAAGAAAAAGCAATAAGGTATGAATCTATGCTTATAAGTCTCGACAAGACAAGACAGTAACCAAGTTCATCAGAAAATTCAGTTTTGAGAGTCTGCAATCTAAAATTCGTATAAAAATCATCATAGAATGGAATTTAGAAAACTTGGTATTGTTAGAAATATGAGAGAGTCCTCTTAAAAATAAAAATAACAAGAGAAGGTTTTGAGGTAGATATTTGTAAGAAAACATCATGATAAAACAGGACAACAGTACCCCTTTTTCAGAAATTTAAGTTTCTTTTCACAAACACGTGATGTGCTATGCTGAAAACTCTATTGAAAACTTGATTTTGATAAAAATCAGAACTTGAATGAATACCCAATACTCCATTTAAGTAAATGAATGAATAACAAGTTCATGTATGAGTTAAATTTTTCATGGAGAAAGAATAAAATTAGGGCAAGTGCTTTGAATTGAAATACATGCATGAAATCATTACCCAATGAATATTTAAAGAACCCATGGATAAAATTACATGTAAAACATTTTAAACATGAAATTAAGAGAAACCCTTAGTTCTTCATGAACCCTAAAATCAAATTGAAGAAGAACAATCACAAATTCGTTTAAAACATCTCTAATTCATCTCATAGAATATCATAAGAACATAAAAAAAAGCTTCAAATACCATTGAGTATGGAATCAGAGAAACAAAAACATGAGAACCAATTCAAATCAGTTTCAAAGAAGTATTTCCCCTACCTTTTCAGTAGCAAACGATTCCAATGAAACCAAACCAAATCAATCAATTAAACATAGCAATTCTACCATCAAATTTTCAAGTTTTGTGATCAAATCTCTTTTGTTTGATGTAGAATGAATGATAAGTAAAGATTGAAGAAAAGGAGTTGAATTCTGATCGAGTTCAGCAGTTGAAACTTATCAAATAAAGGAAAAAGACTGAAATACCCCTGATTCGACTTAAACACGACACATGCACTTGGTATGTGTCGTTTTGGTGCAAATTCGAGTATAAAAACTCTATTAACATCCGCACAAGCGATGGGCAGGCTCACACGAAGAGAAATATAGTTTCTTAGACAAAACATAACTAGGTTTAACGCTCCACATTGCGCTACTCCTAGTCTTTCAATCCAAATGGATTGGGATCGCACCCTAATATTTTAAGAAAAAGAATGCGGGTATCATAGCTTGTCTCCCAAAAAACTGCTTCCTTGTTTCTTCTCAGTGATCTATTCTTCCTACTGTATGTTCCACATACATTTTAATAGTTTAGATCTAGATTAAATGTTCAGTAATACATTTATCTTTAGATCCGAAAATTTTTGGTTTGTTGTTGGTTATTTTCTTTAATAAATATGCAGTACCATTTGATATCAACAAAAATTATGAACCAAAAATTAAGGGTAAGGGTAATAGTGTAAAAGATGAGTTTGTGAAAGTCTTTTACAATTTCGCTGAGGATCAAGATAATGTGGACTGTGTTGAGTGGTAAAGGGATGGGCGGGCTGTGGATGTCAAATACGTGGGAAAATTGGTTGCTATAGCTATGCCTGAATTCCGGAATACAAAACAACCTTACTTGAGCTTTGCTAAACTACTATGTATGTAAAATAATCTCACCCTCAATCTCTCTTTATTTTCTTATTATAATAATAGAGGATGTTCAGTATATTTTTATCTTATTTCGTTTTATTGTCTGTTTTTCTGAAAATGGTATATCTTTATGTTCTTTTTCTGTTCACGGTTTCAAGATTTATCCTACAAAGAATGAAGAAATGTTTTTCTGTATGCACGACTTCTTTGTTAGAGGGTGTATGGATTTCCTGGTGATGGTTACAAAGATCACACCTCAACATCAGGCAGAAGTACAGTTGGCTTTGTATGTTGAAGTTAAGAATATGAAATTGGCTTGATTTTAATTGGAGAGGGGTCAAGGTTTAATGGGAGTTTGGGGGGGTTTTGTTACTATGAAGTAACTTGGCTTAGTTATTTTGGGGATTTATTTTCTATCATTATGAAGAAAATTTAAGGGTGTTTTTCTATTTCCTTACTAGAGTACTTGTTTTATGCACTTCTATTAGATGAATTTTATTATAATCAGACTTCAATTATATGATATGATCAATTTTTATTATGTTGTTCTACATCTATAGTGTTTTATATTTCAGTTGACTAATATTTAAGTCTGTGTTTGAGATTCATTCTTAATGGATGGATTTGCATCTTTTTAGAATGCCTTAGAAGACCCTTATTCTTATCATATCATGGAATGTTGAAGAGTTTGAGAATTTCTTAATTCTTGGATCAATTTAAAAGATTTGATTATCTAGGTTTTACGATAGAAAATTTCATTATACTCTTTCCAATTGAAGTGGATATATATTATTAGTCAAGATATTGCTATTGTTTTGTATTTCAATTTACTATTGAGTTTGTTTGAAAATTCTGCTTTTATTTGAGATTCATTCCTAGTCTTTAGATTTTCATCTACTCTTATCATATCATGAAATGTTAAAGAGTTTGAGGCATTCTGAAAATCTGATCAATTTAAGATGAAATTCTAATTTGGTTATCTGGGTATATGCATTTTTGATAAAAGATTTCTACTCTTTCATTTTGAGTTGTATATCGTGGTGGCATGTTGACAATGAGAACTCCTTGTGGATATTTTCCTCACTAATCGCCGACATCTCAACTCCCTGCTGTGTTATAGGAGACCTACGCTATCTCATGTGGAAATGAAAAACAAAGAGGTATTGATGGCGTACCAAATTCAAATATATAGATCTAAGAATCGTATACAAAGTAGAGATGTGGTGGATGTTCAAGTAATTGGTGCCGCACTATGTCCAAATGTTGATTCAGTCCGTGAGAGGTCGGATAGAGCTATTTTCCATACTTCTCGGCGGAGTTTATTTCCAGATGCTACTCTTTTAACCTTCCCAATATTAAGTAGTGATCACCCTCCTATACACGCTTTCAAGGTAGAAAACCAGTGGTACGCCTGATTTTAGAAAGATAAAAACATCCCTTCCGATTAGTCACTTTACGGAAATGTTTGTAAGTGAAGCTTCCATTGAGATGCCTTTCATCAATATTTTCAGTTTGAGTACTAGAATTTCATAGGAGGAATGTAATTCAATCTCAGGTATCCCAAATTCTGAAGAGATTAGTGATTGTTTTGAAATATACAGGGTCCTATAGTTTCCCAGGATCAGATGGATATCTATTATGATTCTATATATATAAAATGCTAAAATGCAGTTGGTCGTGATGTTTTCAAGTTGAGCAAGAATCCTTTCAGTTTCGTCTCCATTCCTTGTAGGCTCAGTCACTAATATTGTTCTCATCCTTAAGGTAGGAAACCCTTCTCTTCCTATTGATTTTCGATCTATCGTTCTGTGTAATTTTTTATATAAACATTGTTAAAATCATGAAAAATGTCCTTATTTGTATGATATTATACCATAAACTCATAATACTTTATATGTCTTTTTTGTTTTTGTTTTGAAGAAGGCAGTGGAAGAAAAGTGTTGGAATGAGTCATGAATGTCACTGTACAATTAGTATTTATAGTGTGAAATTACTGTAGAGTTAGTGTTAGAGATATTTTCCTCATAACCCTAAATGTGTAAGTTATAAGGATGTATACAGAATTGTATAAATGAGAGGCGCCCTCTCCTATGGGCAAAAAAACAACCCTTTCACTATATCTTTCTCTGTTTCTTCATGGTATCAAAGCAAAGGAGGCAAAGAAGATAAAACCTAGCCTAGATCCCCTTTAAAGCTTCGACCTACTATATCTACAATATGGAACATACTTGAAAGTTAAACTCGTAAGTTGTTTGTGAAGAACTAGTGGATGACCCGTAAGTAGGTATATCCATTTGAAAGTTGTGGTCTCTTCTTTGAAAGTGGGTCTGTTTTCTCTCTTGATTATATGTTGAGTTAAAGGTATGTTTTATGTCTGGAATCTATGAGAATAGTTCCTTCTCATTATATGCGTTCTACATATCTAGATGTTTCTCACAATGATACTATGAGCATAAATATGATATCTTGTAAACTGGATGGTACAAATTATCTTGTTTTGTCTCACTGCGTGAAATTTTACATTACGGGTAAAGGAAATATTGGGTACCTTACCGGAAGTAAAGCTTGTCCAGAAGAAGAAGACTCTTCACATGATACCTAGATTCAAGAGAACGCCATGATAATGAGTTTGTTGATAGACTCAATGACACCCGACATCAACAAAAGATGTATGCCCTTAACCCCAACAAAAGAAGTGTGGGATATAGTCATAGAGATCTATGTTGTGAGCGGTGATGTGACACGGATTTATGAATTGAATCGTCGGATTATCGAGAATCGCCAGAACAACAGACCTCTATCCGTCTACTTCCATGCACTTCAAACCGTATGGCAAGAACTTGATTTTCTACCGCCCTTAGACATGGTGTGTGCAGCTGATACCACCACATTGCGTAAAAGAATTTAAAAAAGTAGAATTATTGAGTTCCTTGATTGGATTGACTCGGATTTTCATCCATCGAAATCAAAGTGTTGGTAAAAGATCCATTGCCGACCCTACGAGGAGTGTATGGAACTTTCATATCGGAAGTACTTCACCGAACTGCTATGATACCTCCAGTGCCACAGGAAAGTTCATCATTGAATGTGATTACTATATCAACTTGAGCACCAATATCCAAATGCGAAAACAACCGACAATCGGATGAGAAAGACTTACTGTGATTATTGTCACAAGCGTATACATACCAGGGAGACTTCTTACAAGCTCAATGGTCGTCCGAAATGGCAGAACAACAATAAAATAGGGGGAAACTCTAGCAGCAGTAGTAGAGGAAGAAGAGGAGGTCACAACGGTTCAAGGGCATATAAGACTACTGATGAGATGAAATTTCAATCCACATCAGCACTGAGTGGGTCTTCTCATTCATCTCAAGACTAGATGGAACAAATGATCAAAGAGTGTGCACGACTGCTATCATGCAAGTAAAATGATGTTGCATCTACTTCTTTCGCTCAATCAGGTAACACAAAGAATTATGGTAGGGGACTAAACACTACATGCGATAAGTCTAAAGGTTCTTGGATAATCGATAGTGGAACAAGTAACCACATTCCACCGGGTCAAATGTTTTCTCCACTTATAGTGCAAGTCCTAGTAAACTTTGTATCTTGACAACAGATGGATCTCCAGCAATTGTCTCTGGTGAAGGAAAAATACTCGTAACCAGATCTATGTCTTTATCTACTGTGTTACATGTCCCAAATTTGTCTTCTAGCCTTCTTTCTATCAGTCAAATAACCAATGTGTTAAAGTGCATCGTTACCTTTTTTTTGACTCACATTATGTATTTCAGGACCTACTCATAGGAGCGACGATTGGACTAGGTAAAGAAATAGGGGGCCTTATCTTACTACTTGGACTTGCAAGGGACAACAGAAGATAACAATACAAGGGCTTGCAACTCGACAAGTGTATCTAAGGTAGAAGAAAAAATATGGCTATGGCATAAACGATTGGAACATCCTTCTTTTGGGTACTTAAAATGGTTGTTTCCTAAGTTATTTTATGCAGTAGATGTATCTAAACTCCAATGTGAAGTGTGTGAGTTTGAGAAACATCAGCCTGTCCCATATTCTTTAAGTATAAACAAGTAGAGTGCACATGCTTTGCACGTCAGCAACCTTTCACACAAATCCATTTTCTCAATACGACGACACCGTGAACAAATTCATTATAGCATACGGATCCAAGCTAAAATATTCATCGAACTGGATGAACATAGGCATGAAAAGAAAGAACGCTCCAGAAAAATTTCATCGAACATGTTTTGCGCACATATAACTTTAACTATTCTTAACATATTGAGTATCAGACTTTTGGGGTGATATGAGAGGCATTAAAAGAACAAAACACAGTGGATAGGGGAAAAAAAAGACTGTAATATGTCAATATCGATTACTAACTTGGTTATAATTAGTGAAATGAAATTGAAACTCGATTTCATCGAATCATTTGAATTTGCCTAAAATAAGTTTGTGACATAAAAATAGGTTACACTTACAGTAAGGTATAATCAATAAGAGAAGAAAGAAAATATGAGATCACACCATCATTATCATGTCTTATCAACTGATTTTGATTATTCATCTTCTTTTGTATCTCTTTCTCATTTTTTTAGTCTTCAATTTTGGATTTTTAGCCGATTAAATACCAAACCAAACCCTAGATGATCATTGTTTCTCCTTTTTGTCTAATCTCTCAGCGAAGTGTGAAAGAATTTTCAGTTTTGGGTGAGCTAATCAATTAGATCAAACGGTTGAGTTTCGATTTCTTTTTAGTGGTTTGGGATTTAACGTGCGAACATTGAAAAGAGTTTGGTGAACGAAAATTTCGTTAGCAAATTTGGGTCGTGATTCAATTTCCTTGCAGTTATTAAAAGGGGGAGATGGTTGAGATTTAATGTGCGGAATTGAAAAGAGTTTGGTGAGCGAAAAAATTGGTTAGAAAATTTGGGTCGTGATTCAATTTCCTTGCAGTTATTAAAAGTGGGGAGATAAAAGCTCATCTCCTTTTGCAATTATACATAGTGATGTTTGAGGTCCTTCACGTGTCATTAACACGTTGGTTCGTTACTTTCATTGATGACTACTCCAGAGTTTCATGGGTCTACTTATTGAAGGACAAAAGTGAAGTCCACTCTGTCTTCAAAGTCCTTCATAAGTTTGTCCTTACCTAATTTAACATGAGGATTCAAGTGTTAAGATCTGATCGTGGTGGTGAGTATCTGAACCACGGATTATCATCTTATTTCTTAGAATAAGGAATAGTTCACCAAGACACTTGTACTGATACCCCTTAGAAAAATGGAATTGTTAAACGTAAGAATTGCCATTTGCTAGAAGTTACTAGATGCTTATTGTTTTGTATGAATGTGCCAAAAATGTATTGGGGAGATGTTATTCTTACAGAAACACACTTGATTAACAAGATGCCTTCTCGGCCTCTTGATTTTCAAACACCTCTTGAGGTTCTATCTATCCAATGGTACTTCATTTCAAACTCTTGTACGTGTTCCACCATAAGTATTTGGATGTGTTTGTTATGTTCATGTCCACAAACATGATAGATATCTTAAGTGCATTTACTTAGGGTCCTCATCTATCCAAAAGGGTCACAAGTGTTTTCACCCTCCCGCTAGTTAGGTTTTTGTGTCTATGGATGTAACCTTTACTGAAGATACCCCTTATTTCTTGAGAGTTGAGACTTCTCTTCAGGGGGGAGTAGAATTGGTGAAGATCAGTTTGGGTATGATTTATTGTATGACCTATGCTCTGCAACTAATATAAGTAAGAGAAGTGAGACTAATCCACCAACGGATTTGTCACTTCGTCAACCTCATTTTCAAGGGTACAAACGAAGATACAAGGCCCCTCTGTTAGAGCATTTCTTTGTTGAACCCACCAAGAATTGGTATGTCAACTTTGGTTGTCATATTTTAGTGAACCAAAACTCATGTTAAGAGTCGCTTGATTATGTACTAGAGTGAACTTCGTATAGGTTAGCTTGAAAGCATTAGGATATGAGACATTACAAGTATTGCAAATACTTGAAGATGTGAAGAAGTACGGAGCTACAACAACAAAAATCATCCTTCCACTCGAGGTTAGTGATATTTTACTTGAACTGTTTCATTCCCTAACGTATCTTTCAAGTCGTGCATATTGAAAACATAACTACGGAGCATATTTGAACTCTAGATAGACATAGTATTAAGGAATAAAATATGAGGTTTATTTCTTAACCATTAAACTTTGTAGATAAGACATCACCATAATCATTTGAATGCTATTGTGATTATGTATGGGTATGAGGTGAGGATTTCATCATAGGGAACGATGTTTACATGCGTTCTAAGGAAGTAAGTTCATAAACTTGTTTTGTGAACTGAAAAGAAAATTGCCAGGTGTTATTGGTTTTGTTATTCACTGCATATCTTATGAACAACCAATATGTGTGATAGAGTATAACCTCTCACAACTTGTTGTGTTCTTGGTAGAACTATTTAGAAAGGCCTGACTTATGTATTGGTAGAACTTTTATTAGTCAAACCAATCTTAAGTAATCACCTGTGGTATGATCGGATTATGTCTGCCGTGGGGAAAGTGAACCGATACTTGTAAGGGAAAGGGAACCGATCCTAAGGTGTGCAGTGCATCAAGGGGAACCGATCCTTGTATGGGGTACAACAAGGTTTATAGAAGAAAGGGGAACCGATCCTATGGACATGTGCAACACATATAAGTTAGATACCATATATATATGTGGGGAACCGATCCTAGTACCTAGTCAACCTATCTTTGGTAAGATAGTGTGATTATGCGTAGTACTCACATGGAGGTAGAACCGAAACTTGTTTTGTTGGAACCGTTAAACCCATGATTATGATTGAATGTTAGTTTGATCAATCACATAGTTCTTGAAAATTAGATGAACCAATTTTAAACTTATTTGGAAGTGTGGCAACTCGGTTTCAAGGTTGTAAGTGTGAAAGAGAACTTACAAAGTAAAAATGTCGACAAACTTTGAACACGTGTTGTGAATGTTTATTTCTATAATTGTTCAAAGATATTCCTTAACGGCTAAGGGAAGAGAATCCCAGGATCGAAACATAAGTAAGTTAAGAATCTTTTAATTAAGGTTATTAATTTCATTTTGTAGGGAAATTACAGAATTAGTAATGTGCATTTACTAATTATATTTTCCGAGAGATTTCGATCATTATTTTTGGTCAGAGCATTTTCAGGAATTATGGAAACCGAATATGGAATATATTGAATATCTTTGAGAATATTTTCGGTTTTGGAAATTCCTTGGTGTCCAAACTTGTCTATAAATACCGAAGTTTGTCTTTTCAAGCAAACTAATCCTTCGTAACATTTGACTTCCTCTTTTGTCATTGTTACTAGTGAAGCCGCCTATCGGAGAGGAGAGTAATCTAATTAGGTGAAATCTCTTACGGCCGCTCGTTTTAAAGTCTTCTTTGGGATTGAGAAGCTCTAGCGCGACCCATTGGTGGGAAACTAGATAATTATGGTTTATTTTTGTTTTCGATTGATTTGATTGACTAACGGTAGTTGAAATCTGATTGCACCTAGTTTGTTTATGCTTGAGAATCTTCTCTTCTGTTATAAGATTCACTCAAACTAGTTCAGAGTTTCGACAGGGATCTTTAAACTGTTTTAGTTCTAAAGACGATCTTGTGATAATCCATTGCTAACAGACTCCGTTCTGTGCGTGATTGATCACAAGAGATTCAAGTGATTGTGTGTAGGTGTTTATTGAAGATTTAAGAAGATTTGAAGACAAAGAAGATATTGAAGATCTGACTTGGGTTTTATAATCTTTGGTGTGCACAATACTTGTTTGGGAAAACAGGGATCCAATTAATAATCGGTTTATCCTTGTGGTAGATTGGATTGATTAATTGAGTAGATCAGCATCAACACGATTCCTTGTGATTAAAGGTGTTGTTGGCTTAATCTTAACCGATTACCTTCGGGTGATTGAACATAAGATAGATCTAGACCCGACGAAGGAGTTTATGTTAAGATAAACGTAAGAGCCTTTGTCTGACCCATATCACTTGGTTGAATAGAGTTGTTACCAAACAGATTTCTTGTTCTTTTACTGTTTGGAATACGAACCAAAGGGATTGTTCCAAATACGTGACTTATTCATAGGTCGGAGGCGTGGGAATACAGACGAAACTAGGTGAACTATAGGGTTAGTTACTTGGTCTCAACTATACGAAGTTAAGTGTAATTTTGTGTAGCAACTTAATCCTGAGAGTATTCAATTCTGGACTAGGTCCCGGGGTTTTTCTGCATTTGCGGTTTCCTCGTTAACAAAATTCTGGTGTCTGTGTTATTTCTATTCCGCATTATATTTGTTTATATAATTGAAATATCACAGGTTGTGCGTTGTTCAATCAATTATAATACCAAACCTTTTGGTTGTTGATTTAAATTGATTGACACTTGGATATTTGTCTTTGGTACCATCTAAGTTATCTCTCTTTGATAAAGACTCTCAGATCTCTATTTTCTTGAGTAAAGATCAAATCGAGAGATTGAGATATAAACTCTTTGATATACTTTTTATCTAGATTTAGTTTGACTGTCCAGTTGATTCTCTAAAAAGTATATTGGAGTTTGTCCATACAGATTGCTAATCGAATTGTTGGGTGTGGTTGTTGTACCCCCACTTTTTCACCAGCAACAAAGACACCGACATAAAAATATTCAAAAACACAGAAAGAAGCTACGACAAAGACTCTGAAGATACCATCAACAAACAATTCTACAAGACCGAGATAGATGAAGACCCAAACCGATTCATACCGATTCTGTCACATGAAAACCGAGTTAAGTTATACATGTTACCTTTAACTGTTACTATAAAATCATTGATAATAGGATGGATTTATCGATCCTGCTTTACCTATATCAACACCATGATTTTGATAAAACCCTTGAGAAATGATTGGATTTATGGATCCTAACTTATCTATTGATTATAGATTTGTTATTTGAGCTGGATGTGTTACTTTTGATTCAGCCAAGACCATTTGAACTAGTCCTGTTACCTTAGAATTGGGTAGAAATGGTAGGAAATCTTTATCATAATTGGTCTTGTAACTCTGTTGTTAAGGTTCTTGATTATCCCTGTCGTCTATTTGAATGTCCCTGTTACCTGTTTGAATTCTTTATAACTGCCGGAAGCTTCCAAGTCAGCCTTGTAAACGATCCCGATCTTATATTGGAGAACTGTAATGAATACTTTTGAGGCTTGCCTCTTTTATGAAAAAAATAATATTGAATGCTGATGATGTACACTTATTATGTAATAGATAGATAATATGCATACACTTCGCTTTGGGATTTTTTTCACCTAATTATTATTATTTTATTTTTATGTTTTTTTCTAATGGATCCTAAAATAAATTTTAAGAGCGATGTAGATAATATAATCTGGAACGGACACGTGGAAACCATCGACAGTTGAAGCAATACAACATAAAGAAATGGCGCACACAACATCACCTCTAAGGATGCGTCAATGTTAAGCAAAGATCTTTGATAAAAAGGCAGAAGATAAGATGGAGACAGGACTTTTTCCTTCTGCTCTTTTCCACCGACAACTTACAAGACTTTTCTTTTTCTCTTCCTGCTATCTAAAAAACTGACAGAGCTTCATGAATGGAGCTCCTTAAATGTAACCCAATAATCATAATAAACACTTTAACTCACTTTCACCCGTGGATGTAGACACTCCGTTGTCGAACCACGTATATGCTTGTGTTGATTTCTATTTCATTTTGCTATAGTTTATGTTTGCATATCATTTTATCTGTTGATTTATCACTTTTCTATTTGGTTGTGCTACTAGAAAAATGGTAGTAACAATTTGGCGCTAGAAACAGGGAATGGGTAAAGAATTTATTCTGCCTGTTCTAGATCTATTACCTTTGGGGCTTTTTCTTAATTCTCTGAAATTGGTTTTCAATTTTACTAATTTTCAATTTACTGCAATCAAAAATGATTCAATGAATCACTTCTTTTAACGTGTTTTCAGTATAAAAAATCCATTCTACTTAAGATTATATCTGTAGAGATTGTTATAAGCTTTTGAAAATTGATTTCACATTTTGATAAAACCCCTCATTCTTCTTGAGGTTCTAAAAGACCCAGAAGGGATTTTTCAACTCCTCGATACATTTTATCCAAAAACAGCTTCTAGCTGATGTTGACTTAGATGCGGTGCTTTGCTCGTGTGTGTTGAATGATTTTTGAGGTGCTAAAATGTTGTACAGACTTATGGGATTTGTTTCCTAATAATAAATGAGATTTTTATTCGATTTTTGAACAACTTCGGAGAAAATGGTTCAGTGAACCATCGTGTTAAATTTGATCTGTACCTAATCATCAGATTTATTTCTACTAGTGGTGTTGGTTTCTAACCCAGTTGTGTTTGATTCTATCATTTTTTTCAAGCCTTTCTTTGTTTCGTGCTGGGACGACCACCAGTTTGTTTTCCAAATATTTTTTATGTGCAGGGACTAATTATGACGATGCAGTCCTGACCCAATCAGCGCCGCTGGCTCAAAGTCACTAAGAAACCGCTGCTTCATAACCACCGAAGAAGCAAAGAAAAGAAGCAACGATGATCGCTCCAGTCCCCTAATGTGATGATACACACGTGAATGGTTCGTCCATCAATTAAAATCTCACCAGTAAATGGCTCAACTCAAGATGAAGACCATAAGGCTCAGTTCAAATTACGGACCAACTCACCTTTAAGAATGCAGCAGCTCAAGCAACAGTGCCAGCATCGCAACGAAGGATCTAAGAAGATAAGGTTTCAATCCAAAGTCCGACGTCCAAATTCCAAAGACGATGACACCAAACTGACGTGCAAACCCGATGAAAGCTCTGGTCCGTATGGAGATGATTGTATGCACGACGATGATGCAAGGTCCCGTGATGACCATTCCAAGCCCACCAACGAAGGATCTTCATCCAAGCTAACACGAAGCAGATGGCGTCCCGATGCAAAGAAGAGGATCTCGATGGTACAAATTCCGATGCTGGTGATCAAAGTATCCTGAAGATGCAAAGTCAACAACGATGAACATGCCAAGTAGAGGCTGATAGGAGCAATTGACCACGCCGTTGTTGCTGCGATGTGAGGAGACCAACCGACGAATGCGGACTCCATTTAAAGAGGATAACAACAGTTCGAGTTGGAGGTTGCACTAAAAGCAAAACAAAGGACGATCCAAATTCCACAACGTTGATCTTTGATGAAGACAATCCAAAGGGTGTCAACGATGAGACCAAGTCTTGCTGAGATGACCCAATTCCAAAGATGAAGAGCCGAAGTCTCGCTACGATGATTCAAGGCCGAAGACGATCCAAAGTCCGATGGTTCAAATTCTGGTGACGACGATAAAGAGCACCTCAATCCCGATGATTACTCCTCATCTCCGATGCTGCAGAGCAACCAGAGTAGAATGATGACAATTCAGGCCAGTGGAAGATTCAAACAACAAAGATGGCGTACATTTAGCACCATCAGCAATCTGAAGCACGCACGAAGAATCATTGACAGTATGTTTAAAGCTCGCATAAAGATTCGGACCACATGCATACCATTTTAACCAACTCACTTCGTAGAGAGGCAGCAGCCCAAGTGTGAGAATCTGGACTCCAACGATGATTCAAAGTCCATGACGAAGGGTCTCCCTCCGAAGACGAAGGCTTTTTATGAAGAAGGTTCTCCCTCCGAAGACGAAGGCTTTTTATGACGAAGGGTCTCCCTCCGAAGACGAAGGTTTTTATGACGAAGGGTCTCCTTCCGAAGACGAAGGCTTTTTATGACGAAGGGTCTCCCTCCGAAGACGATGGCTCTTTATGACGAAGGATCTCCCTCCGAAGACGAAGATTTTATGACGAAGGGTCTCCTTCCAAAGACGAAGGGTCTCCCTCCGAAGACGATGGATCTTTATGACGAAGGGTCTCCCTCCGAAGACGAAGGTTTTTATGACGAAGGGTCTCCTTCCGAAGACTTAGGCTTTTTATGACGAAGGGTCTCCCTCCGAAGACCTCCTATTGAGTAGAGGCAGCAGCCCAAGTGTGAGAATCTGGACTCCAACGATGATACAAAGCCTGCTTATGATCCAGCTGACCAAGGACTCGAAGCCATCTCCGCACTTTTTAACGTTCACAGTTCTAAGAAACACTCCAATAACGAAGAGCATCTCAAGTCCAACGTAACTAGGCTCAAGTCTTACGATGACGATGCAAAGCCCTGGGATGACGGTGCAAGGCCGACGACGAACAATGGTGCGAAGTGGAACACGAAGATGGTTCCAAGCACGAGGATGAAGCTCAAGCAACGATGCTGATAGTAACTGGAAGTGTAGTTCGTTCGGTGATGCTATAAATTATGCCAGTGCAAAGCCCAAAGTCCGAAGCATAAACATGATAAAGATGCTTCACCTCTGATGATGACAAAGTGCCAAATTTCCCCCAGAGGACGATAATTCAAAGTCCACGATGAAGTACAAAGTTCACCCAAGTGCAAGTCCAATGATGATTCAATATCCGATGCCGATGCAAGTAACCTGAAGTGTAAAACTGCTGCATATCCACCAAGTTGCTGCCGACGTAGAGATTCAATTTACATCGTGAAAATTAACGCAGTGTTGCTGCCATGAAGAGGAGACCCCAGCTCGAGTATAGAACAGCACTAGCAACACATCAAAGGAGCAACGAAGTTGGTTCCACTCCCTAACACCGATGATATGATGCTCGATACTGATGATCCAAGATTAACCCTACGTGCGAAGCATCTCATAGTTCGATGATCCAATATTAACCCGGCGTACGAAGAATCTCGCAGTTCAACGAGCGAAGATGACAAGCCATAGTCCATGACGATGCTCTCCGAAGACAATGAGCCCAAATCTTGCTACAACAATCAACAACGATAATCTTTAAGGACAACAATCCAAGGACCAACGACGATGATAGGAAGTACCTATTATCAGCAGTGGAGAGCCGCATTTTCATTGTTTCATATTTCTAATTGGTTATGATTACGTACATACTTCAAATTGGGTATATAGTTCATACTTCTTATTGTACTGCATACTTTTTGGCCAAGTATAATTCTTCAGCGAACCTTCATACTTCTTATGAATTGATTCACTCGAGAACCAATACTTCTTATTCGAAGAATACTTCTGAATTTTTTCTTATACTTCTGCTCTTTAGTGACCATTTTTTTTTACTTCGTGTATTTCTTGGTGACGACGATCCAAATTCTGACAACGATGATACCAGTAACCCAAAGATAATGCCTAATCGATAATATATCTTCGGTCTTATAAGTTAAACTACAGTTCAAGCAATGATGTTATACGAAGACTCCCAAGTATCAATTTTGGCAGCATCAGAAATACAACGATGGTGCAAACCCGAGGGCTGCAACAGTATAAATCCAAGGGCGATGATCTAAGGCCCAAAGATGATGACCCAAAGTATTGGTACGACGATACAAATCCCAGTGATGATGATCTCCCAAGGATGTCACAAAATTCCTAATAACAATGATGATCTCCAACAACGAAGGCCCTGTTGACGAAGGCTCCAACAACGAAGGCTCTGTTGACGAAGGCTCCAACAACGAAGCTTCTGCTATTCATCGAAGACTCAGGTAACGAAGGTCCAAACAACAAAGGTTTTGCTCCAACAACGAAGGCTCTGTTGACGAAAGTCCCAACAACAAAGGCTTTGCTCCAACAACGAAGGCCCTATTGACGAGGACTCCAACAACGAAGGATCTGTTGACGAAGGATCCAACAACGAAGGTTCTGCTGTTCATAACGAAGGCTTTGCTATTCTTCCACCATACTTCATGAAGAAACGAAGGTGCTCCACACCGATGATGTAGGATTTAAATTTTTCATGGAGAAAGAATAAAATTAGGGAAAGTGCTTTGAATTGAAATACATGCAGGAAATCATTACCCAATAAATATTTAAAGAACCCATGGATAAAATTACATGTAAAAAATTTTAAACATGAAATTAAGAGAAACCCTTAGTTCTTCATGAACCCTAAAATCAAATTGAAGAAGAACAATCACAAATTCGTTTAAAACATCTCTAATTCATCTCATAGAATATCATAAGAACATAAAAAAGCTTCAAATACCATTGAGTATGGAATCAGAGAATCAAAAACATGAGAACCAATTCAAATCAGTTTCAAAGAAGTATTTCCCCCTACCTTTTCAGAAGCAAACGATTCCAAGGAAACCAAACCAAATCAACCAATTAAACGTAGCAATTCTACCATCAAATTTTCAAGTTTTGTGATCAAATCTCTTTTGTTTGATGTAGAATGAATGATAATTCAAGATTGAAAACAAGGAGATTAATTCTGATCGAGTTCAGCAGTTGAAACTTATCAAATAAAGGAAAAAGACTGAAATACCCCTGATTCGACTTAAACACAATACATGCACTTGGTATGTGTCGTTTTGATGCAAATTCGAGTATAAAAACTCTATTAACGTCCGCACACGCTACGGGCAGGCTCACACGAAGAGAAATATAGTTTCTCAGATAAAACATAACTAGGTTTAACGCTCCACATTGCGCTACTCCTAGTCTTTCAATCCAAATGGATTGGGCTCGCACCCTAATATTTTAAGGAAAAAAACGCGGGTATCATAGCTTGTCTCCCAAAAACTGCTTCCTTGTTTCTTCTCAGTGATCTATTCTTCCTACTATGTGTTCCACATACATTTTCTTCAGGTTTTTTTTTTCCCGAAGGTTAAACTTTTCAGAAACATCATTTTATCTCTTTTCAATCATCTTATTATCTCTCTTTTATGAGGATACTACTTTTTGTTTTCTTTTTTTTTGAAGTTGGAATGGGTTTTCCATTTATTTTTATAAAAGGTTTTTTAGTTGTTAATCTGTATTTTATCTTTATGCTTTCAGAGATTTTTAGCAAATTTGGAACAATCATCATCAGAAAGTTCTTATAAAAGTATATATATGATTTCCACAAAAAATGCTTGTTAACATATTAAATTTGACGGTCAACATTAGTAATTACAGCTTTGACTTTTTTCAACTGTATCCTTGAGAAAAGTACTAGCTGGTTTCATTAAAAAGATGGTTTTGGTTTGAGGTTGAGCATGATATAATAGTTTAGATCTATATTAAATGTTCAATAATACATTTATCTTTAGATCTGAAATTTTTTGGTTTGTTCTTGATTATTTCCTTTAATAAATATGCAGTACCATTTGATATCAACAAAAATTATTAACCAAAAATTAAGGGTAAGGGTAACAGTGTAAAAGATGAGTTTGTGAAAGTCTTTTACAATTTCGCCGAGGATCAAGCAGATGTGGATTGTGTTGAGTGGTAAAGGGATGGGCGGGTTGTGGATGTCAAATACGTGGGAAAATTGGTTGTTATATCTATGCCTGAATTTCGGAATACAAAACAATCTTACTTGAGCTTTGCTTAACTACTATGTATGTAAAATAATCTCACCCTCAATCTCTCTTTATTTCATCATTATAATAATAGAGGATATTCAGTATATTTTTATCTTATTTCGTTTTATTGTCTGTTTTTCTGAAAATGGTATATCTTTCTTTTCTTTTTCTGTTCACGGTTTCAAGATTTATCTTATACAGAATGAGGAAATATTTTTCTGTATGCACGACTTCTTTGTTAGAGGGTGTATGGATTTCCTGGTGATGGTTACAAAGATCACACCGCAACATCAGGCAGAAGTACAGTTAGCTTTGTATGTTGAAGTTAAGAATATGAAATTGGCTTGATTTTAATTGGAGAGGGGTCAAGGTTTAATGGGAGTTTGGCGGGTTTCTGTTACTATGAAGTAACTTGGCTTAGTTATTTTGGGGATTTATTTTCTATCATTATGAAGAAAATTTAAGGGTGTTTTTCTATTTTCTTACTAGAGTACTTGTTTTATGCACTTCTATAATGAATATTATTATGATCAGACTATGATATGATCAATTTTTATTATGTTGTTCTACATTTATAGTGTTTTATATTTCAGTTGACTAATTTTTAAGTCTGTGTTTGAGATTCATTCTTAATGGATGGATTTGCATCTTTTTAGAATGCCTTAGAAGACTCTTATTCTTATCATATCATGGAATGTTGAAGAGTTTGAGAATTTCTTAATTCTTGGATCAATTTAAAAGATTTGATTATCTAGGTTTTACGATAGAAAATTCCATTCTACTCTTTCCAATTGAAGTGTATATATATTATTAGTCAAGATATTGCTATTGTTTTATATTTCAATTTACTATTGAGTTTGTTTGAAAATTTTGCTTTTATTTGAGATTCATTCCTAGTCTTTCGATTTTCATCTACTCTTATCATATCATGAAATGTGAAAGAGTTTGAGGCATTCGGAAAATCTGATCAATTTAAGATGAAATTCTAATTTGATTATCTGGGTATATGCATTTTTGATAAAATATTTATACTCTTTCATTTTGAGTTGGATATCGTGGTGGCACGTTGACAATGAGAACTCCTTGTGGATATTTTCCTCACTAATCGCCGACATCTCAACTCCCTACTGTGTTATAGGAGACCTACGCTATCTCATGTGGAAATGAAAAACAAAGAGGTATTGATGGCGTACCAAATTCAAATATATAGATCTAAGAATCGTATACAAAGTAGAGATGTGGTGGATGTTCAAGTAATTGGTGCCGCACTATGTCCAAATGTTGATTCAGTCCGTGAGAGGTCGGATAGAGCTATTTTCCATACTTCTCGGCGGAGTTTATTTCCAGATGCTACTCTTTTAACCTTTGCAATATTAAGTAGTGATCACCCTCCTATACACGCTTTCAAGGTAGAAAACCAGTGGTACGCCTGATTTTAGAAAGATAAAAACATCCCTTCCGATTAGTCACTTTACGGAAATGTTTGTAAGTGAAGCTTCCATTGAGATGCCTTTCATCAATATTTTCAGTTTGAGTACTAGAATTTCATAGGAGGAATGTAATTCAATCTCAGGTATCCCAAATTCTGAAGAGATTAGTGATTGTTTTGAAATATACAGGGTCCTATAGTTCCCCAGGATCAGATGGATATCTATTATGATTCTATATATATAAAATGCTAAAATGCAGTTGGTCGTGATGTTTTCAAGTTGAGCAAGAATCCTTTCAGTTTCGTCTCCATTCCTTGTAGGCTCAGTCACTAATATTGTTCTCATCCTTAAGGTAGGAAACCCTTCTCTTCCTATTGATTTTCGATCTATCGTTCTGTGTAATTTTTTATATAAACATTGTTAAAATCATGAAAAATGTCCTTATTTGTATGATATTATACCATAAACTCATAATACTTTATATGTCTTTTTTGTTTTTGTTTTGAAGAAGGCAGTGGAAGAAAAGTGTTGGAATGAGTCATGAATGTCACTGTACAATTAGTATCTATAGTGTTAAATTACTGTAGAGTTAGTGTTAGAGATATTTTCCTCATAACCCTAAATGTGTAAGTTATAAGGATGTATACAGAATTGTATAAATGAGAGGCGCCCTCTCCTATGGGCAAAAAAACAACCCTTTCACTATATCTTTCTCTGTTTCTTCATGGTATCAAAGCAAAGGAGGCAGAGAAGATAAAACCTAGCCTAGATCCCCTTTAAAGCTTCGACCTACTATATCTACAATATGGAACATACTTGAAAGTTAAACTCGTAAGTTGTTTGTGAAGAACTAGTGGATGACCCGTAAGTAGGTATATCCATTTGAAAGTTGTGGTCACTTCTTTGAAAGTGGGTCTGTTTTCTCTCTTGATTATATGTTGAGTTAAAGGTATGTTTTATGTCTGGAATCTATGAGAATAGTTCCTTCTCATTATATGGGTTCTACATATCTAGATGTTTCTCACAATGATACTATGAGCATAAATATGATATCTTGTAAACTGGATGGTACAAATTACCTTGTTTTGTCTCACTGCGTGAAATTTTACATTACGGGTAAAGGAAATATTGGGTACCTTACCGGAAGTAAAGCTTGTCCAGAAGAAGAAGACTCTTCACATGATACCTAGATTCAAGAGAACGCCATGATAATGAGTTTGTTGATAGACTCAATGACACCCGACATCAACAAAAGATGTATGCCCTTAACCCAAACAAAAGAAGTGTGGGATATAGTCATAGAGATCTATGTTGTGAGCGGTGATGTGACACGGATTTATGAATTGAATCGTCGGATTATCGAGAATCGCCAGAACAACAGACCTCTATCCGTCTACTTCCATGCACTTCAAACCGTATGGCAAGAACTTGATTTTCTACCGCCCTTAGACATGGTGTGTGCAGCTGATACCACCACATTGCGTAAAAGAATTTAAAAAAGTAGAATTATTGAGTTCCTTGATTGGCTTGACTCGGATTTTCATCCATCGAAATCAAAGTGTTGGTAAAAGATCCATTGCCGACCCTACGAGGAGTGTATGGAACTTTCATATCGGAAGTACTTCACCGAACTGCTATGATACCTCCAGTGCCACAGGAAAGTTCATCATTGAATGTGATTACTATATCAACTTGAGCACCAATATCCAAATGCGAAAACAACCGACAATCGGATGAGAAATACTTACTGTGATTATTGTCACAAGCGTATACATACCAGGGAGACTTCTTACAAGCTCAATGGTCGTCCGAAATGGCAGAACAACAATAAAATAGGGGGAAACTCTAGCGGCAGTAGTAGAGGAAGAAGAGGAGGTCACAACGGTTCAAGGGCATATAAGACTACTGATGAGATGAAATTTCAATCCACATCAGCACTGAGTGGGTCTTCTCATTCATCTCAAGACTAGATGGAACAAATGATCAAAGAGTGTGCACGGCTGCTATCATGCAAGTAAAATGATGTTGCATCTACTTCTTTCGCTCAATCAGGTAACACAAAGAATTATGGTAGGGGACTAAACACTACATGCGATAAGTCTAAAGGTTCTTGTATAATCGATAGTGGAACAAGTAACCACATTCCACCGGGTCAAATGTTTTCTCCACTTATAGTGCAAGTCCTAGTAAACTTTGTATCTTGACAACAGATGGATCTCCAGCAATTGTCTCTGGTGAAGGAAAAATACTCGTAACCAGATCTATGTCTTTATCTACTGTGTTACATGTCCCAAATTTGTCTTCTAGCCTTCTTTCTATCAGTCAAATAACCAATGTGTTAAAGTGCATCGTTACCTTTTTTTTGACTCACATTATGTATTTCAGGACCTACTCATAGGAGCGACGATTGGACTAGGTAAAGAAATAGGGGGCCTTATCTTACTACTTGGACTTGCAAGGGACAACAGAAGATAACAATACAAGGGCTTGCAACTCGACAAGTGTATCTAAGGTAGAAGAAAAAATATGGCTATGGCATAAACGATTGGAACATCCTTCTTTTGGGTACTTAAAATGGTTGTTTCCTAAGTTATTTTATGCAGTAGATGTATCTAAACTCCAATGTGAAGTGTGTGAGTTTGAGAAACATCAGCCTGTCCCATATTCTTTAAGTATAAACAAGTAGAGTGCACATGCTTTGCACGTCAGCAACCTTTCACACAAATCCATTTTCTCAATACGACGACACCGTGAACAAATTCATTATAGCATACGGATCCAAGCTAAAATATTCATCGAACTGGATGAACATAGGCATGAAAAGAAAGAACGCTCCAGAACAATTTCATCGAACATGTTTTGCGCACATATAACTTTAACTATTCTTAACATATTGAGTATCAGACTTTTGGGGTGATATGAGAGGCATTAAAAGAACAAAACACAGTGGATAGGGGAAAAAAAGACTGTAATATGTCAATATCGATTACTAACTTGGTTATAATTAGTGAAATGAAATTGAAACTCGATTTCATCGAATCATTTGAATTTGCCTAAAATAAGTTTGTGACATAAAAATAGGTTACACTTACAGTAAGGTATAATCAATAAGAGAAGAAAGAAAATATGAGATCACACCATCATTATCATGTCTTATCAACTGATTTTGATTATTCATCTTCTTTTGTATCTCTTTCTCATTTTTTTAGTCTTCAATTTTGGATTTTTAGCCGATTAAATACCAAACCAAACCCTAGATGATCATTGTTTCTCCTTTTTGTCTAATCTCTCAGCGAAGTGTGAAAGAATTTTCAGTTTTGGGTGAGCTAATCAATTAGATCAAACGACTGAGTTTCGATTTCTTTTTAGTGGTTTGGGATTTAACGTGCGAACATTGAAAAGAGTTTGGTGAACGAAAATTTCGTTAGCAAATTTGGGTCGTGATTCAATTTCCTTGCAGTTATTAAAAGGGGGAGATGGTTGAGATTTAATGTGCGGAATTGAAAAGAGTTTGGTGAGCAAAAAACTTGGTTAGAAAATTTGGGTCGTGATTCAATTTCCTTGCAGTTATTAAAAGTGGGGAGATAAAAGCTCATCTCCTTTTGCAATTATACATAGTGATGTTTGAGGTCCTTCACGTGTCATTAACACGTTGGTTCGTTACTTTCATTGATGACTACTCCAGAGTTTCATGGGTCTACTTATTGAAGGACAAAAGTGAAGTCCACTCTGTCTTCAAAGTCCTTCATAAGTTTGTCCTTACCTAATTTAACATGAGGATTCAAGTGTTAAGATCTGATCGTGGTGGTGAGTATCTGAACCACGGATTATCATCTTATTTCTTAGAATAAGGAATAGTTCACCAAGACACTTGTACTGATACCCCTTAGAAAAATGGAATTGTTAAACGTAAGAATTGCCATTTGCTAGAAGTTACTAGATGCTTATTGTTTTGTATGAATGTGCCAAAAATGTATTGGGGAGATGTTATTCTTACAGAAACACACTTGATTAACAAGATGCCTTCTCGGCCTCTTGATTTTCAAACACCTCTTGAGGTTCTATCTATCCAATGGTACTTCATTTCAAACTCTTGTACGTGTTCCACCATAAGTATTTGGATGTGTTTGTTATGTTCATGTCCACAAACATGATAGATATCTTAAGTGCATTTACTTAGGGTCCTAATCTATCCAAAAGGGTCACAAGTGTTTTCACCCTCCCGCTAGTTAGGTTTTTGTGTCTATGGATGTAACCTTTACTGAAGATACCCCTTATTTCTTGAGAGTTGAGACTTCTCTTCAGGGGGGAGTAGAATTGGTGAAGATCAGTTTGGGTATGATTTATTGTATGACCTATGCTCTGCAACTAATATAAGTAAGAGAAGTGAGACTAATCCACCAACGGATTTGTCACTTCGTCAACCTCATTTTCAAGGGTACAAACGAAGATACAAGGCCCCTCTGTTAGAGCATTTCTTTGTTGAACCCACCAAGAATTGGTATGTCAACTTTGGTTGTCATATTTTAGTGAACCAAAACTCATGTTAAGAGTCGCTTGATTATGTACTAGAGTGAACTTCGTATAGGTTAGCTTGAAAGCATTAGGATATGAGACATTACAAGTATTGCAAATACTTGAAGATGTGAAGAAGTACGGAGCTACAACAACAAAAATCATCCTTCCACTCGAGGTTAGTGATATTTTACTTGAACTGTTTCATTCCCTAACGTATCTTTCAAGTCGTGCATAACATAACTACGGAGCATATTTGAACTCTAGATAGACATAGTATTAAGGAATAAAATATGAGGTTTATTTCTTAACCATTAAACTTTGTAGATAAGACATCACCATAATCATTTGAATGCTATTGTGATTATGTATGGGTATGAGGTGAGGATTTCATCATAGGGAACGATGTTTACATGCGTTCTAAAAAAGTAAGTTCATAAACTTGTTTTGTGAACTGAAAAGAAAATTGCCAGGTGTTATTGGTTTTGTTATTCACTGCATATCTTATGAACAACCAATATGTGTGATAGAGTATAACCTCTCACAACTTGTTGTGTTCTTGGTAGAACTATTTAGAAAGGCCTGACTTATGTATTGGTAGAACTTTTATTAGTCAAACCAATCTTAAGTAATCACCTGTGGTATGATCGGATTATGTCTGCCGTGGGGAAAGTGAACCGATACTTGTAAGGGAAAGGGAACCGATCCTAAGGTGTGCAGTGCATCAAGGGGAACCGATCCTTGTATGGGGTACAACAAGGTTTATAGAAGAAAGGGGAACCGATCCTATGGACATGTGCAACACATATAAGTTAGATACCATATATATATGTGGGGAACCGATCCTAGTACCTAGTCAACCTATCTTTGGTAAGATAGTGTGATTATGCGTAGTACTCACATGGAGGTAGAACCGAAACTTGTTTTGGTGGAACCGTTAAACCCATGATTATGATTGAATGTTAGTTTGATCAATCACATAGTTCTTGAAAATTAGATGAACCAATTTTAAACTTATTTGGAAGTGTGGCAACTCGGTTTCAAGGTTGTAAGTGTGAAAGAGAACTTACAAAGTAAAAATGTCGACAAAATTTGAACACGTGTTGTGAATGTTTATTTCTATAATTGTTCAAAGATATTCCTTAACGGCTAAGGGAAGAGAATCCCAGGATCGAAACATAAGTAAGTTAAGAATCTTTTAATTAAGGTTATTAATTTCATTTTGTAGGGAAATTACAGAATTAGTAATGTGCATTTACTAATTATATTTTTCGAGAGATTTCGATCATTATTTTTGGTCAGAGCATTTTCAGGAATTATGGAAACCGAATATGGAATATATTGAATATCTTTGAGAATATTTTCGGTTTTGGAAATTCCTTGGTGTCCAAACTTGTCTATAAATACCGAAGTTTGTCTTTTCAAGCAAACTAATCCTTCGTAACATTTGACTTTCCTCTTTTGTCATTGTTACTAGTGAAGCCGCATATCGGAGAGGAGAGTAATCTAATTAGGTGAAATCTCTTACGGCCGCTCGTTTTAAAGTCTTCTTTGGGATTGAGAAGCTCTAGCGCGACCCATTGGTGGGAAACTAGATAATTATGGTTTATTTTTGTTTTCGATTGATTTGATTGACTAACGGTAGTTGAAATCTGATTGCACCTAGTTTGTTTATGCTTGAGAATCTTCTCTTCTGTTATAAGATTCACTCAAACTAGTTCAGAGTTTCGACAGGGATCTTTAAACTGTTTTAGTTCTAAAGACGATCTTGTGATAATCCATTGCTAACAGACTCCGTTCTGTGCGTGATTGATCACAAGAGATTCAAGTGATTGTGTGTAGGTGTTTATTGAAGATTTAAGAAGATTTGAAGACAAAGAAGATATTGAAGATCTGACTTGGGTTTTATAATCTTTGGTGTGCACAATACTTGTTTGGGAAAACAGGGATCCAATTAATAATCGGTTTATCCTTGTGGTAGATTGGATTGATTAATTGAGTAGATCAGCATCAACACGATTCCTTGTGATTAAAGGTGTTGTTGGCTTAATCTTAACCGATTACCTTCGGGTGATTGAACATAAGATAGATCTAGACCCGACGAAGGAGTTTATGTTAAGATAAACGTAAGAGCCTTTGTCTGACCCATATCACTTGGTTGAATAGAGTTGTTACCAAACAGATTTCTTGTTCTTTTACTGTTTGGAATACGAACCAAAGGGATTGTTCCAAATACGTGACTTATTCATAGGTCGGAGGCGTGGGAATACAGACGAAACTAGGTGAACTATATGGTTAGTTACTTGGTCTCAACTATACGAAGTTAAGTGTAATTTTGTGTAGCAACTTAATCCTGAGAGTATTCAATTCTGGACTAGGTCCCGGGGTTTTTCTGCATTTGCGGTTTCCTCGTTAACAAAATTCTGGTGTCTGTGTTATTTCTATTCCGCATTATATTTGTTTATATAATTGAAATATCACAGGTTGTGCGTTGTTCAATCAATTATAATACCAAACCTTTTGGTTGTTGATTTAAATTGATTGACACTTGGATATTTGTCTTTGGTACCATCTAAGTTATCTCTCTATGATAAAGACTCTCAGATCTCTATTTTCTTGAGTAAAGATCAAATCGAGAGATTGAGATATAAACTCTTTGATATACTTTTTATCTAGATTTAGTTTGACTGTCCAGTTGATTCTCTAGAAAGTATATTGGAGTTTGTCCATACAGATTGCTAATCGAATTGTTGGGTGTGGTTGTTGTACCCCCACTTTTTCACCAGCAACAAAGACACCGACATAAAAATATTCAAAAACACAGAAAGAAGCTACGACAAAGACTCTGAAGATACCATCAACAAACAATTCTACAAGACCGAGATAGATGAAGACCCAAACCGATTCATACCGATTCTGTCACATGAAAACCGAGTTAAGTTATACATGTTACCTTTAACTGTTACTATAAAATCATTGATAATAGGATGGATTTATCGATCCTGCTTTACCTATATCAACACCATGATTTTGATAAAACCCTTGAGAAATGATTGGATTTATGGATCCTAACTTTTCTATTGATTATAGATTTGTTATTTGAGCTGGATGTGTTACTTTTGATTCAGCCAAGACCATTTGAACTAGTCCTGTTACCTTAGAATTGGGTAGAAATGGTAGGAAATCTTTATCATAATTGGTCTTGTAACTCTGTTGTTAAGGTTCTTGATTATCCCTGTCGTCTATTTGAATGTCCCTGTTACCTGTTTGAATTCTTTATAACTGCCGGAAGCTTCCAAGTCAGTCTTGTAAACGATCCCGATCTTATATTGGAGAACTGTAATGAATACTTTTGAGGCTTGCCTCTTTTATGAAAAAAATAATATTGAATGCTGATGATGTACACTTATTATGTAATAGATAGATAATATGCATACACTTCGCTTTGGGATTTTTTTCACCTAATTATTATTATTTTATTTTTATGTTTTTTCTAATGGATCCTAAAATAAATTTTAAGAGCGATGTAGATAATATAATCTGGAACGGACACGTGGAAACCATCGACAGTTGAAGCAATACAACATAAAGAAATGGCGCACACAACATCACCTCTAAGGATGCGTCAATGTTAAGCAAAGATCTTTGATAAAAAGGCAGAAGATAAGATGGAGACAGGACTTTTTCCTTCTGCTCTTTTCCACCGACAACTTACAAGAATTTTCTTTTTCTCTTCCTGCTATCTAAAAAACTGACAGAGCTTCATGAATGGAGCTCCTTCAATGTAACCCAATAATCATAATAAACACTTTAACTCACTTTCACCCGTGGATGTAGACACTCCGTTGTCGAACCACGTATATGCTTGTGTTGATTTCTATTTCATTTTGCTATAGTTTATGTTTGCATATCATTTTATCTGTTGATTTATCACTTTTCTATTTGGTTGTGCTACTAGAAAAATGGTAGTAACAATTTGGCGCTAGAAACAGGGAATGGGTAAAGAATTTATTCTGCCTGTTCTAGATCTATTACCTTTGGGGCTTTTTCTTAATTCTCTGAAATTGGTTTTCAATTTTACTAATTTTCAATTTACTGCAATCAAAAATGATTCAATGAATCACTTCTTTTAACGTGTTTTCAGTATAAAAAATCCATTCTACTTAAGATTATATCTGTAGAGATTGCTATAAGCTTTTGAAAATTGATTTCACATTTTGATAAAACCCCTCATTCTTCTTGAGGTTCTAAAAGACCCAGAAGGGAGTTTTCAACTCCTCGATACATTTTATCCAAAAACAGCTTCTAGCTGATGTTGACTTAGATGCAGTGCTTTGCTCGTGTGTGTTGAATGATTTTTGAGGTGCTAAAATGTTGTACAGACTTATGGGATTTGTTTCCTAATAATAAATGAGATTTTTATTCGATTTTTTAACAACTTCGGAGAAAATGGTTCAGTGAACCATCGTGTTAAATTTGATCTGTACCTAATCATCAGATTTATTTCTACTAGTGGTGTTGGTTTCTAACCCAGTTGTGTTTGATTCTATCGTTTTTTTCAAGCCTTTCTTTGTTTCGTGCTGGGACGACCACCAGTTTGTTTTCCAAATATTTTTTATGTGCAGGGACTAATTATGACGATGCAGTCCTGACCCAATCAGCGCCGCTGGCTCAAAGTCACTAAGAAACCGCTGCTTCATAACCACCGAAGAAGCAAAGAAAAGAAGCAACGATGATCGCTCCAGTCCCCTAATGTGATGATACACACGTGAATGGTTCGTCCATCAATTAAAAGCTCACCAGTAAATGGCTCAACTCAGGATGAAGACCATAAGGCTCAGTTCAAATTACGGACCAACTCACCTTTAAGAATGCAGCAGCTCAAGCAACAGTGCCAGCATCGCAACGAAGGATCTAAGAAGATAAGGTTTCAATCCAAAGTCCGACGTCCAAATTCCAAAGACGATGACACCAAACTGACGTGCAAACCCGATGAAAGCTCTGGTCCGTATGGAGATGATTGTATGCACGACGATGATGCAAGGTCCCGTGATGACCATTCCAAGCCCACCAACGAAGGATCTTCATCCAAGCTAACACGAAGCAGATGGCGTCCCGATGCAAAGAAGAGGATCTCGATGGTACAAATTCCGATGCTGGTGATCAAAGTATCCCGAAGATGCAAAGTCAACAACGATGAACATGCCAAGTAGAGGCTGGTAGGAGCAATTGACCACGCCGTTGTTGCTGCGATGTGAGGAGACCAACCGACGAATGCGGACTCCATTTAAAGAGGATAACAACAGTTCGAGTTGGAGGTTGCACTAAAAGCAAAACAAAGGACGATCCAAATTCCACAACGCTGATCTTTGATGAAGACAATCCAAAGGGTGTCAACGATGAGACCAAGTCTTGCTGAGATGACCCAATTCCAAAGATGAAGAGCCGAAGTCTCGCTACGATGATTCAAGGCCGAAGACGATCCAAAGTCCGATGGTTCAAATTCTGGTGACGACGATAAAGAGCACCTCAATCCCGATGATTACTCCTCATCTCCGATGCTGCAGAGCAACCAGAGTAGAATGATGACAATTCAGGCCAGTGGAAGATTCAAACAACAAAGATGGCGTACATTTAGCACCATCAGCAATCTGAAGCACGCACAAAGAATCATTGACAGTATGTTTAAAGCTCGCATAAAGATTCGGACCACATGCATACCATTTTAACCAACTCACTTCGTAGAGAGGCAGCAGCCCAAGTGTGAGAATCTGGACTCCAACGATGATTCAAAGTCCATGACGAAGGGTCTCCCTCCGAAGACGAAGGCTTTTTATGAAGAAGGTTCTCCCTCCGAAGACGAAGGCTTTTTATGACGAAGGGTCTCCCTCCGAAGACGAAGGTTTTTATGACGAAGGGTCTCCTTCCGAAGACGAAGGCTTTTTATGACCAAGGGTCTCCCTCCGAAGACGATGGCTCTTTATGACGAAGGATCTCCCTCCGAAGACGAAGATTTTATGACGAAGGGTCTCCTTCCAAAGACGAAGGGTCTCCCTCCGAAGACGAAGGTTTTTATGACGAAGGGTCTCCTTCCGAAGACTTAGGCTTTTTATGACGAAGGGTCTCCCTCCGAAGACCTCCTATTGAGTAGAGGCAGCAGCCCAAGTGTGAGAATCTGGACTCCAACGATGATACAAAGCCTGCTTATGATCCAGCTGACCAAGGACTCGAAGCCATCTCCGCAATTTTTAACGTTCACAGTTCTAAGAAACACTCCAATAACGAAGAGCATCTCAAGTCCAACGTAACTAGGCTCAAGTCTTACGATGACGATGCAAAGCCCTGGGATGACGGTGCAAGGCCGACGACGAACAATGGTGCGAAGTGGAACACGAAGATGGTTCCAAGCACGAGGATGAAGCTCAAGCAACGATGCTGATAGTAACTGGAAGTGTAGTTCGTTCGGTGATGCTATAAATTATGCCAGTGCAAAGCCCAAAGTCCGAAGCATAAACATGATAAAGATGCTTCACCTCTGATGATGACAAAGTGCCAAAGTTCCCCCAGAGGACGATAATTCAAAGTCCACGATGAAGTACAAAGTTCACCCAAGTGCAAGTCCAATGATGATTCAATATCCGATGCCGATGCAAGTAACCTGAAGTGTAAAACTGCTGCATATCCACCAAGTTGCTGCCGATGTAGAGATTCAATTTACATCGTGAAAATTAACGCAGTGTTGCTGCCATGAAGAGGAGACCCCAGCTCGAGTGTAGAACAGCACTAGCAACACACCAAAGGAGCAACGAAGTTGGTTCCACTCCCTAACACCGATGATATGATGCTCGATACTGATGATCCAAGATTAACCCTACGTGCGAAGCATCTCATAGTTCGATGATCCAATATTAACCCGGCGTACGAAGAATCTCGCAGTTCAACGAGCGAAGATGACAAGCCATAGTCCATGACGATGCTCTCCGAAGACAATGAGCCCAAATCTTGCTACAACAATCAACAACGATAATCTTTAAGGACAACAATCCAAGGACCAACGACGATGATAGGAAGTACCTCTTATCAGCAGTGGAGAGCCGCATTTTCATTGTTTCATATTTCTAATTGGTTATGATTACGTACATACTTCAAATTGGGTATATAGTTCATACTTCTTATTGTACTGCATACTTTTTGGCCAAGTATAATTCTTCAGCGAACCTTCATACTTCTTATGAATTGATTCACTCGAGAACCAATACTTCTTATTCGAAGAATACTTCTGAATTTTTTCTTATACTTCTGCTCTTTAGTGGCCATTTTTTTTTACTTCGTGTATTTCTTGGTGACGACGATCCAAATTCTGACAACGATGATACCAGTAACCCAAAGATAATGCCTAATCGATAATATATCTTCGGTCCTATAAGTTAAACTACATTTCAAGCAATGATGTTATACGAAGACTCCCAAGTATCAATTTTGGCAGCATCAGAAATACAACGATGGTGCAAACCCGAGGGCTGCAACAGTATAAATCCAAGGGCGATGATCTAAGGCCCAAAGATGATGACCCAAAGTCTTGGTACGACGATACAAATCCCAGTGATGATGATCTCCCAAGGATGTCACAAAATTCCTAATAACAATGATGATCTCCAACAACGAAGGCCCTGTTGACGAAGGCTCCAACAACGAAGGCTCTGTTGACGAAGGCTCCAACAACGAAGCTTCTGCTATTCATCGAAGACTCAGGTAACGAAGGTCCAAACAACAAAGGTTTTGCTCCAACAACGAAGGCCCCGTTGACGAGGATTCCAACAACGAAGGCTCTGTTGACGAAAGTCCCAACAACAAAGGCTTTGCTCCAACAACGAAGGCCCTATTGACGAGGACTCCAACAACGAAGGATCTGTTGACGAAGGATCCAACAACGAAGGTTCTGTTGTTCATAACGAAGGCTTTGCTATTCTTCCACCATACTTCATGAAGAAACGAAGGTGCTCCACACCGATGATGTGAGATCTGATGCCAAAGAACAAAGTGAACCCGCATATTACGATGATATAGCCCTGCAGTTCTGCGGATTATGGAAGCAGCCTCACCACAGGGGCAAGGAGCAATTTTCAGCAGTAACCAACATTCATTTACCATACCCACGAAATTCCTTCAGGGGCAGTTACTTTCGCTTTCACAAGCTTTGACAATCAGCTTCCAAAATCAAAAGGGGGCATACATACGACACACAATTAAAGAGTTTGCGAATACTTAAACTCCTTTAATAACTTTAAATTTTGTATACATTTTTACATATACATGCATTTCTACAATACACTTCATGATCTCATTTTGAATAAAGAGATGGGGCAAGCACCGCCACTCTTTTCTGGATACCGACTTATATAATTGAGAACCGGGGCAAGCACCACTGGTCTCAAACATTTGTATTGGGGAAAGCACTTGCGTGCAATCTCTCCGGACTCCCCCATAAGCGTCTATGAGTGTACGACCTGGGGGAAGGCGTCCAACAGAAAGAGATACCTATCATGTTTAAACTTAGACCCCCACCGTTCAGTAGTCCCCTGGCCCGGGATTGGCTAACGGGGTGACAAGTCCCAAACATAGCACAAGGTAATCCTTTCGTGAAACTATGGTCCCAAACACTCATGATCATGCTCAGAGACAATGAATTCATAAATCTACGCAAGGCTGGGGCACGAGCAGCCATACAAATTTCTTAATAAGTTTACTACTGCATGAAGAAGTTGACATTTATTCACTGATGTTATTACTTATACCATGAATTTACCTTATTGATTATAATACATGAAATATCGTGCACTTACATTTTTGTGCCAGCTAAAACTACACAACAAGTCAACGAATTCAAGTAACCCGACAAGGTCCACATACGATCCTTAGCTCAAGCAAAGAACCACATGAGCATGAAGACGAACATAAGTAGATTGTGGGCGCGTAAGGATGAAGGCAAGCAAACCGATAGAGCTGGATGTAAACAAAACCAAGAATCTACGAACAACTGCTGGTACACACCAACGGAAGAGATGTCGCATGACCGATGTCGAGCTTCCATGTAGATAAAGCAATGGTAATGTAATGTAAAATCCGCAGACGTTGTGAGGTACAAATTGTTGCTGCCGCTACTACAAACTGTCATACTACGACAAGGGAGCATCGTTGCACACCTGCCAATTGCTACCACGACGAACCAATGTGATGGGCTTACCCGCTGAGGTAGAGATGCACCCAAAGCTGTAGCATATGGAGTAAAGAAATACATACGGTGGATGAAGATCCACTTATGCTGCGTCTCATCCTCGGAATATGATGGATGAAGATCCACTTATGCTGATTGAGACAAACCTGTATTAGTGCTACCTAACGCTATGTTTTGCTGCCTACCCATTGGAATTGCACGGACAGTACAACAGAGGAGAGCAGATGCAGACCAGTTCAAGGTTAGAGATTGCATCAGCATCACAACAAAGGATCTACGAAGATAAAGCTTCGATCCAGATACGATGCTCAAGTAGGACTATCAACCAATACTTACAAAGTACAAAGGACCAACATGACACAATTCTGACGCCAACGGTACAAAGTCCCAAGTACAAAAGAGATGACAATGATGCAAGTAAACCCGATCATAGCTCCATTTCGACGAACAAAATGATACCGATGATGCAGTTTCTGTGACAAAGGATCATGGCCGACGATGATGCAAAGCCTCGTGACAAAGATGCAAAGCCTAGTTACGAAGGTGTAAAGCCGACGACGGTGCTAATCCCTGCGACGGAGGCTAAGCCAGTCCCTTATTTTTCCACTTTTATGCAGGTCCCACGGGCCATGAGAATTACATAGAGACTGCAGTTCAAGTAATGACGATAACAGTTCAAGTGAATGCTGCACATGTGTGCGTACAGGGGAGCAAATCTACAACGATGACATAGGCAGTGAAGCTGGGGAAGCAACGAACCTCTTGCGGATTATAAAACAAGGCTGAAGTGTAGCGGAAAAGCTCATGGTGACGATGCTTCCTACCCAAAGCTATATACAAGTTGATGTCACGAAGATGGTCCAAAGCACGAAGATGATGTTTGCTGCTGATGCTGGGGTACTCAAAACTTGGTGTCAATAATGCTACATGGTTGAAGTGGTGTTATTATAAAGGAAAGGAGATGCTAGTGTATTCTGACAAGCCAAGTATGAAAATCACATATCAATAAGGAAGGGTAAGGTACATTTTTCTATGCAGGAACATTTCAAACTTTCGCTAAAGAATAGGGGCAAGTATTAATACTTCGACGTAGTTTATTCTTTACCGAAATTTCTTCACGAAGAGCACAAAAGACGGAAGAAGGATGCACTGACCAAAGCACGGAAGAGCAGGGCGAAGGTAATTTTTCTTAAGGATCGCTCATCATCAACCCTCAAGAAAAGGGGCAAATTGTAGATAATATAATCTGGAATGGACACGTGGCAACCATCGACAGTTGAAGCAATACAACATAAAGCAATGGCGCACACAACATCACCTCTAAGGATGCGTCAAAGTTAAGCAAAGATCTTTGATAAAAAGGCAGAAGATAAGATGGAGAGAGGACTTTTTCCTTCTGCTCTTTTCCACCGACAACTTACAAGACTTTTCTTTTTCTCTTCCTACTATCTAAAAAACTGAAAGAGCTTCTTGAATGGAGCTCCTTCAATGTAACCCAATAATCATAATAAACACTTTAACTCTCTTTCACCCGTGGATGTAGACACTCCGTTGACGAACCACGTATATGCTTGTGTTGATTTCTATTTCATTTTGCTATAGTTTATGTTTGCATATCATTTTATCTGTTGATTTATCACTTTTCTATTTGGTTGTGCTACTAGAAAAATGGTAGTAGCAAGCGAATGGTATGGAATGGGAACCCTCGTGCAAAACAAAAAAGTGTGAGCAAATTGAGCAGGTTCGGTGTTATTACGGGGAAAGAAAAAACCTGTTTTTCCCAAAGTCTACTAAACACTTCCACATCCAAAGAAACGTACGAAAGTGGACACTGAGAAGCACATTTTCAGCCGCTTAAAGATATTGGGTGGAAACATCTCATGGTCCTTAGTCTAAAAGCAAATGATAGAGCCTAACGGTCCTGGCCTTCAGGTAAACACGGACCTTGAGAAGTCAGACCATTCCCCCGTTTGTTTGGACCTGACTCCAGCTCTTAAACTAACTTGGCATATTCATTTTTTTAATTGATTGTCTAAATTCCCCCGTTTGTTTGGACCTGAGAGCATCCACAGTGGGCGAGTATAACCAAAAATTTGGGATGAGATCGTGACGCAGTGGGACGAAGTAAAGATCAAATCCCAGCCAAAGATCAAATTCCAGACCATATTTGGTCGCGACCAAATACCAAATCCTAATATAGTCGGGCGTAAATTTAAAGTACGCTTGTTGCTGGGCGTAAATTTAAAGTACGCTTGTTAACGGGCGGAGATTTAAATTACGCCCGATGAAAATTCAAATTAAAAAAAAAAAAAAAAAATGAGGCGTAAACTTAAAGTACGCCTGTTGACAGGCGTAAACTTAAAGTCCGCCTGGTGATTGATTGGGCGGACATTTGAGATACGCCCGATGAAATTTTTTTGGGGCGGATCTTTAAATTACGCGCGACCAAATTTTAATCGCCACCGTTACGTGACAACACGGACTAAACCCAAAATTTGATCTTTTTTTTGATCTTTGATCTTTGGTTTTGATCGCACCACTGCAGTTGCTCAGACTCCAGTTCTTAAACTAACTTGGCATATTCATTTTTCTTTAATTGTTTTCATAAAATCTCTTACAAAAACAAATGGTTTTGGTCTGATCCGACGGTTGCAGTTGAGAGTTTTATTGCAATCGACGGCTATCATGTGCTCTCAAAACACTCAAACTTGAAATATAAGTCGTGGCTGAAAGTCCATCTATGTTTTACTCCCAGATCCAACCGTTCAGATTGGTTTCTCCATTATTTTCCTCTTCTTCCGTTGCACAATATCATGCATTATTGTTATCTTCTTCCGTTACAAATTCACATCTTCTTCACATTATCCTCTTTCTCTCCATTATTAGCCCTAATCGTGGATGAAATTAGGGCAGGTATCTGCGCCTCTCTTCTACTACAGATCAGAGGAGATCTCTTCCCTTAATTATCCTATTTCGTTACCATATTATCCCGCGATCTTCTCTTCTCATTGGCGAATTGGGCAAAAAAGAAACTAGAAAACATTCTTTTCGAGCATCGGCGAATTGAAGACGCTTTAATTCCTCATACGTTACAAATATTCCCCTACATAAACACTTACATAGGTCATCATCTTACCGTGTTTCAGACGCATGCTCTAGGTAATGGATTCTTTTCAATTTAAGTTTGATCTTGCCAATTTTTTGTTATTAATTTCTTTTCAATTTTTTTTAATCGTTTGATTGAATTTTTTTATTTAAGCTTCTAAGTTCATCATTTGCAGGTTTCAACTGTTCTTTTGGGAAAAGAGGAGCCATCCATCTTAGGTAATTGAGTTCCTGACTTTGATTTTAAATTGTGAAAGGCAAAACATAAGCACATTAATAGGGGACGAATTTGGAGCAACTGCATTCTTTTCTGAAATTTCCACTTTATCTGAAATTTGCAACTGTTGAATTTTGTAGAATATTTCTAGCTTTTACGCTTTAATTTTTCAGGTAATTGACACTGTTGAAGAACAAAAAATGCAAAAGGAAACATACACGGGGTTTAGGGTCTTCACACAACAAATTAGAAAGGAGAGTGAACATTTTGGCTGTCGTATTAGGCTGTCGTTCAATTACCTAGAAAAGCATCCTTACAATTGGTTTTCTCTGATGCAAGATATACTCAAATATGAGCATCCTGCATGGAACCATATGATCCACATTAGTCACAGGAAGAACATCACATGTATCTCTACGTTCATTATCATAATTTAATTCAAATTGGCTCATTTGGTGCTTGGAACTTTTTGTTGAGTTTAATCCGAATATTTCGGAATTTAGTTGAGTGCAGAAAATACCATGAAGGTTTCATAAACCACACTAATAGTAAATCCCTTTTTGGATCCGGTCTATTTTTCTTCTGTAGCTGCTGCTTTGCATATATGCAGCGACTTTGCATATATTTGCAGTATATCAAGCGAGAGTGTACTGAGCTGCTTCATCATATACACCTTTGCTTCTTATCTTTTTTACTTTAATTGTGTCTATTAAGGTGTTCTGTCAAGAGTGCCATCTATATTTGTTTTTGTCATTGAAAAGTTACTTTTGCTGACTATTTGTTTCCAATTTTATGCAGTCCATACTCTTTCACTGATTTCAAATGGGTTCCCAGATTGTGAACAACCCTTCCACATGCCAGGAAAAAAACCTACAAAACCTTCTCCCATGTTGGTGAGGCCGAAGAAGGCACAAATTGGATGACCCGTGTTCGAATATCAAGAAAGTGAAAGGCACAAAATGGATGACCCGTCTTGTCGGTGCAGGTCAGTTGTGCTTGATTTTTCATTTATATTAATTTGTAAGAAAATATTATGGAACATTTCCTTTTCCCTTGACCTAGAATGTGACTTTGAGTATTGATTGTGGATTCTGTTTGTTTGTACTATAGATGGTCTTTTATCATCTTGGTGTTTCAGATGTTAACTATAGATGGCCTTAGTTTTTTCTGTAGTTGAAACCATCTGAAACGTGGCTCTTATGTTTCCAGGGTTCTTGCTGCCGCGCAACGGCCACAACATCTATAAAATTAGTCTAAGTTTAGTTGCCTACTCCCTGAAGATTCACATACTCCTTCAACTATATTAGGTATTAGTCGTTTCCTGTTACAATTGTATTAGTTCTTAGGTTGGAGTGTAATTTTTAACCCCTCATATGGTATTTTTAATTGCGTAGCATGTATGTTTGAATTTACTATCACTCTTTATATACAATATGGGTCAAACTCTATTAGTTGTGAATTCTTACTGTTCCATTATAGTATTATTGTTGGAGAGCAATTGGTTGAAGTAACTGAAGTTGCATCTTATTGCTCATTGCAGTTGGATGTACTTATTTGGACGCCAAGTATCCTATCTCCAGGTATTTCAGACCTTCAATCCGTGTGCCCATCAGGTACCGTACACCAGGAAATTATCATTTCTAACTCATTTGGTGACATTCAATGTGGGGTTTTTGTTTTTGTAGTAAATCATAAATTTAAGTTGATCTAAGTTTAAGCTAGACTTTATGTAGTGTAGAAAGCAATGCTATATATGTTGAAGTTTTTGAAGAAAGACATTGCAGATTGTCTTATGCCTATGGCTGGGTATTTTCTCTTAGATTTTTGTTTTTTTGGATCTTTAAATTTGTGGATTAGGGTATAACAGCTTAGAATCTTCCAAAAACTGAATAACTACACTCATTTTATGGTTACGGTTCACATACTATTATATGCAATATATGTTTACTGTCAGCTTGATCTCCCATAGAGCATATGTCAGTTATGATTGATCACCGTCTCAATTTAATTCAATAATATAAATAAAGATTTTGATAAGTTCGTGCGACTTGATGTCCTTTGGAAGCTTAGATAACCAATTATTCAAGAGAAAGTTCTTCGTGCATTGATTGCTTTCTTATTTGATACTACTTCTATTTTACCATCTCACTGATAGTTTTGAGCTAATTTGTATGTAGGTGGATCCTACTTCCAACCAATTTTGTGGAATCTGCATTTCTTCACAGTGCAAATACACAGGTTAGTTATAAAGACTTTATAGAAGTTCAAATATCCTACTTGACTGAGTATGCAACTCCTTCATAATATGGATTCAGCTATCACACTTACAGTGATTACTTTTATGTTTTGATTTGTATAGTGATTTTTCTATTGCAATGTTAAAATTAACAGACATGCGAGATTACTTTTATGTTTTGATTCGTATAGTGATTTCTCTATTGCAATGTGAAAATTAACAGACTTGCAACACAAAGATTTTGGATTTTGGATTGGAAAAAGGTGTTGCCATTTTCTCTACAGCTGGTACTGGCTTTGAATTTTTTTTTGAAGATCGGACAGAAAATATGACACCTGAGTGTCCTTCCATAACCCCAATACCATATTTGATTATGCTGGCAAGCCATGATATTAAAGTTCACAAGTCACCACAAACACTAGCATGCAAATAATCTAAAACTACTGTGTTTCTTTGGTTATACAACATTGAGTTACCACGATGAATAGAATTAAGTGACGCGAAGATACAACAATCAGAGATATCTAAATGTGAAAACTACAGGGAGACCCATTCTTACACATTTTCCTACTATGAAACCCACCTTCACAAAATCTCACGGGCACACCCAAAAGCAGCCAACAAATTATTTGGAGGACCAGAGTTTTCAAAATTCGTTTATTTTCTTTTTTATTTCCCAGTTTAGCCTCACTTTCAGTTTCAGTATATCCTGTTTATTTTCGAGAGATTGATTATCGAGAGATTGATTCAATTTACTCAGCGAGCTTTAGCCTCACTTGTCCTTGATTACCGAGAGAGATTCAATTTACTCAGCAAAGCTTCAGGTTCGTTCGTTTTTATTCCAATCTTTGATTCTGATTTTTTTTTTAATCTTGATTCGATTCTATGTTTTAGTTTCTGTAAGATTAGGATCTATTATTTTAGGTTTCTGAAGCTTAATTTAGTTTTTTGAATCGTTTTTTAGATCTTTTAAGCTTGTTTTTGAATTTTTGTTTATTTTCTAGGTTTTGAATTTGTTAACATCAATGTAGATCTTTTCGATTAAATTTTTTTGTTTCGATTTCATGTTCCGATGTTGACATACCAATTTACTAGGTTTTGCTTATGTTCTGTTGGATTTTTTATTTGATTTGTTTTTCCATTCTTATTTTTGATATGTTATCTGTTATTAATTTTGATATCCTGTTGATTCTCATCTGATTATGGTTAATGTAGATTGTTTGCTGTTGTTGATTTGATCTTTTAATTTTGAGTAAGAATTTTTGTGAAGGAATATGCAGGATAGATATGTTTGGTTTTTTCTCTTTTGTGTTTTGCAGGGTGGAAATGCGTGTTGGTAGTGCACTAGCTGTAATTCACTACTTCAGTGAATTCTTAGCACATCCTGTTGATGTCAACACAACTTTGGAGTCTTTGAAGACAGCCGTTTGTCAGAACTGGACTCGTTTATTACCGCATCATGTCAGATTTTCCTTTAATGATGGAAGCAAGTTTGTGCGAGTTGATTCTGATATTCTGCTTCAATGTTTTGTATCTCGTTGCCACTATAAAGGTCAGAAGAGTTTTGATTTACTTGTCGAAGTTGGCTGTAATCTTCCAGAAGTCGTAGTAGAGCTTCAAGTAGTCGTGTAATAGAACCTGAACCCGAACAAGCTATGGTGAATTTCCTTGAAGATGGTTTTGTGCCTGTTAACAAGGTTCTTAAGACTGAAGGTTGGGATAAATTACTTGGTGAAGTTGGTAAAGTGTTTTTTGGAGGTGTAGTAGAGGTACGTATCGTAGTGAAGAAATACGAGTTAAAAACTGGGCGTGTTCTTGTATATAAGAAGAATGAACCTAGCAGGTTCTATGCAAAATGCTCAAAAGAAAATTGCCCTTGGGAGTATAAGGTTTGTGCTGTTGATGTTGAAAACAGGATGCTTAAGGTTAAGAAATATGAGAGCAGTCATACCTGTGGTGTTGGAACTGTAAGGCTTTTCCACAGGCTCAACAATAAATTTGTTTCTAGTTTGATCAAGGATGAAATCCGAAGTGATCCGAGTTTCAAAGCATCTGATTTGGCGAAGTTTTTCAAAACTACCTACGGATCAATGTGAAATACTACCAAGCTTACAACGGAAGAGAGAAAGTGTATGAGGATATATTTGGTGATGAAGCCATGTCGTATTCGCATCTTTCATGGTATGTAGATTCCATTCGCAGCACAAATCCTGGGAGTTGGATTGATTTTCAAGTTCAAACGGATGAACCTGAAGCAAATTTATGTCGATGCTACCTTTCTTACAGGGACATATAGAGGATGCCTCATGGCTGCAACCGCTATCAATGCTGAAAATGGTAATTTTTCTGATAATGCATCCTTTTTATATATGTGCATAGGGCTGCACATAACCGACTCGACCCGCCGACCCGACCCACACCCGTCGAAAACTACCCGTACCCGAACCGACCCACCTAGGTATGGGTCGATTATGGGTGAGGCACGTGAAAACCCACCGTATATTGGGTCGGTTGCGGGTAGGAACTTCCTTCACCCGACCCGACCCACCAACCTGCCCAATATTCCCTAGCATGCTACCCCTTAGATTTTCTATCCTAGAATGAATCTCAGCCATTGGATTGAAAAAATAAAATACCTAACCCTAACTAAGCATCGCACTCGCAGCCCACACCTATCACTTCGGCCTCTTCTTCTCTCCTTCTCAGAGACAGAGTCACAGAGACTCTTCTTCCTTCGTCAATTCGTTGTTCTTGAATCTTGATTAGTGAACTGAAGGTATGAATCAACTTAAAACTTGTTCCCAACTAGTTGAACTCTATGTACTGTTGATTGTTCTTGACTTTCTAAATAAATCTAGGGATTCATTTGAAATTGATTTCAATTTCCCGCAAGATATAAAATATGACGGGTAACCCACCACCCGACCCGACCCAACCCGCCTTATTGTGGGTCGGGTGAAAAGCGACCCATTGTTATGGTGGGTCGGTTGCAGGTGAAAAGTTCAATTACCCACCAGCAGTGGGTCGGGTGGTGGGTGAGGCCAAACCCGACCCAACCCGACCCATGTGCAGCCCTATATGTGCAATGTGCATAATGTCTCATGCATTATTTATTTTTGATGCATAATGTCTTATGCATCATTTAGTTTAGATGCATAAGACATTATGCATTATTTGTTTTCACTTTTCTGGTTATGCATCATTTCTGTTTTAGATGCATAATGTCTTATGCATTATTTAGTTTAGATGCATAATGTCTTATGCATTATGGTTTTCACTTATTGATTTTATGCATCCTTTTTATGCACATGCATATGTCTTATGCATCATTTAGTTTAGATGCATAAGACATTATGCATTATTTGTTTTCACTTTTCTGGTTATGCATCATTTCTGTTTGAGATGCATAATGTCTTATGCATTATTTAGTTTAGATGGGTTATGCATTATTTAGTTTAGATGCATAATGTCTTATGCATTATGGTTTTCACTTATTGATTTTATGCATCCTTTTTATGCACATGCATAATGTCTTATGCATCATTTAGTTTAGATGCATAAGACATTATGCATTATTTGTTTTCACTTTTCTGGTTATGCATTATTTAGTTTAGATGCATAACGTCTTATGCATTATTTAGTTTAGATGCATAATATCTTATGCATTTTTTTAGCTGCACATACTTCATGTAGACGCTGGCTTGATTTTATATTTTTTTTCTGTGCAGGCTTCTTCCCACTAGCCATGGCCCTGGTACCTGGTGAAGATAATGATAACTGGGAATGGTTTATGAGGAATTTGAGTAATGTTCTTGATCATGATCAAAGGTCAATCACATTTTTATCTGATCGTGCAGAAGGATTAAAGAGAGCGATTCCATTTTACTTTCCTGGAGCCTTCCATAGTTTCTGCTATTATCATCTTAAGATGAACTTACCTATTAATGCATCTGACGAAAGGTATGGTGCAGTTATTGATTCATTTCAAGCTGTTGCTTATGCTCTTAGTCGCGAAGGTTTCCAAACTGCCATCGCTACTATTAGGGGTCTTGGTTGTGGTTGGGTTGCCGACTATATTGAAGATATCCCTCCAGAGAAGTGGTCAAATGCCTTTTTCCAGGGTTGTAGGTATGGTAGGATATCTTCTACTCTTGCTGAATCCTTCAATAGTTGGATGAAGGTACACAAGAAGCTCCCTGCAAATGCTCTTCTGGATCAGATAAGGAAGGATGTGATGAGTATGATGTCAGAAAGGCGGAATACGGGTAATAGTTTCATAACAATTCTCACACCGAAGAATGAAAATAAGATGAAGGCTCTTATTGATGGGGGTTTAACCTGGCTGGTTATACAGTCCGATACTCATGTTTATGAAGTGGAAGGAGGGGACAGTTCTCATAGTGTTAACCTTGTGGCAAGGACATGTACCTGTCAGAGGTGGCGCGTCTATGGGTTTCCATGTGTGCATGCTTTCGCATCGATAACAATGTCTGGTTCTAATCCATATGATTTTGTTGAACCTTATTTCACTACTTCATACTTCAATAATGCCTACAGTCATGCAATTCATCCTATTCCGAACTATAACAGGCCTGAAGTTTATGAAGGTAATGATATTATCGATGTACCTGATGTTAGGAGGCCGTCAGGGAGACCACAAGCTAATAGGCATTTGAGCAGATATGAGAAGCCGCCCAGGAGAGCTATTCGTTGTGGTAATTGTTTTGAGCTTGGTCATCATAACAAGCAAACATGTACGAATCCTACCTGTTACAAGAAGCCTCCGAAGCCGCCGAAGCATCCTAAGGGAAGTTAAAGAAGAGCAATTATCTTGTTTGTTTCTTCAGACTATTACTTTTATGTTTGAACCTTATTCATTTTTCTTTCATTAATTTCTGTATTAGTTTTTATGAACAATTACTTTTTCTGTACTTAGTTTCTTTTTTGTATTGGTTTTATGAAAAATACTTTTTTTTTTTCACTGTGTTTTTCTGCTTCTATCAGATAATGTTTTCATTTTTATTCTTAAATGCATAATGGATTATGCTTTAGTTTTTGACGATGCATAACTTGTTATGCATTAGTTTTTATGATGCATAACGTATTATGCTTTATTGTTTTGTAGATGCATGATCTCTTATGCATTGTTTTTCGACGATGCACGATCTGTTATGCATTTATTCTTTTAAAGATGGCGTCATAACGACTCATGCAAATGTGGTTCCTTCATGCATCTGCATCTGCATAACAAGTCATGCGTCTGCATAACAAGTCATGCACATTTATTTTATTAGGAATAACATGTTATTCAGGTTTATTTTGTTTCATTAGTTTCTGTATTAGTTTTTATGAACAAGTACTTTTTCTGTACTTAGTTTCTTTTTTGTATTGGTTTTATGAAAAATACTTTTTTTTTCACTGTGTGTTTTTCTGCTTCTATCAGATAATGTTTTCATTTTTATTCTTAAATGCATAATGGATTATGCTTTAGTTTTTGATGATGCATAACTTGTTATGCATTAGTTTTTATGATGCATAACGTATCATGCGTTATTGTTTTGAAGATGCATAATCTCTTATGCATTGTTTTTCGACGATGCACGATCTGTTATGCATTTATTCTTTTAAAGATGGCGTCATAACGACTCATGCAAATGTGGTTCCTTCATGCATCTGCGTCTGCATAACAAATCATGCGTCTGCATAACAAGTCATGCACATTTATTTTATTAGGAATAACATGTTATTCAGGTTTATTTTGTTTCATTAGTTTCTGTATTAGTTTTTATGAACAAGTACTTTTTCTGTACTTAGTTTCCTTTTTGTATTGGTTTTATGAAAAATACTTTTTTTTTTCACTGTGTGTTTTTCTGCTTCTATCAGATAATGTTTTCATTTTTATTCTTAAATGCATAATGGATTATGCTTTAGTTTTTGATGATGCATAACTTGTTATGCATTAGTTTTTATGATGCATAATGTATTATGCGTTATTGTTTTGAAGATGCATAATCTCTTATGCATTGTTTTTAGACGATGCACGATCTGTTATGCATTTATTCTTTTAAAGATGGCATCATAACGACTCATGCAAATGTGGTTCCTTCATGCATCTGCATCTGCATAACAAGTCATGCGTCTGCATAACAAGTCATGCGTCTGCATAACAAGTCATGCACATTTATTTTATTAGGAATAACATGTTATTCAGGTTTATTTTGTTGCATAACTTGTTATTTAGATGTTTATATGTAACCTGTTGTTCCTTCATTTTCCTTGTAAGATTTATATCATAGTACAGTTAAATGAAATAAGATTGCAGCAAATAGAAGCACAGAAACCAGCATTGATATATAATAAATATATTTATAAACATCGACAAGATAACATAAGTTGTTCTGACAAGAACTACTAACTACTTTCCCATTAGTTTTCACTCCCAAGTTAAATTTCTCAACCTACCAATAACACACAGGTTGTTAAAACAAATTTATGTTTGAGCCTTTCAATTATGCACAGCTTCACATTTGACGCTCATCTTCATCACATTGACGCGCAATATCATCCCAGATGTCTTCATTGGCATCTATCGCCCAACTGTTTCTAAGATCCGTCAGCATTTTCAATACCAGACTTACTCTTTTCTTGTTGGATTTTTCTACTGCATCTTCCTTTCCCAACTTCAGCCATTTGTTCCTGACTTGAGACTTCATGCTCATCTTCATATAATAGCATACAAATATGAGGCAGTCGGGGTGATGACCTTGTTCAGGAACAATCTTGGTAAAAATATCCTTGTATACAAGCGGTTCCCGCTTTATATCCACGATTTGTGGTGATAGATTCAGTTCATCATATCTTTGGATCAAATACGGCATACAAGCCTTTGCCATTATGAGAGCTTGTTTATTGCAGTTAGATTTATAGCCTTCAACACTGTTATAGTAGTTCCACTCACCCTCTGAAAAGTCATACTCTAACAATGTCCAATGTGTACCAGCAGGGTTTTCCTTTGTCATATAGTTCATTGGAATGAACATTCTCTCAACTTCAATAGGGAGATTCAAGATGAATTCTCCAACAAATTTGGCAATCCCATCTTTCTCCTTTGTTTTAACAAAGAACTGCAAAAGAAATATTTTTTAGGAAAAAAAGTTAGTGGATGCAATTAAAAGGGTGCACAACAGGTGTAGAAAACAATGCTGAATAACTTGTTATGCAGTTCAATCTAGTTGCATAACATTTTATGCTGAAGTAATTATATGGGCATAAGATAATATGCAAGAATGACTTGTTATGCAGCAAAATGATTTTATTTTCTTGACTTACCCAAGCATCTGGCATCATGAATGCAGACTCCGCATACCTATGTTCAACACTATCAGCCATCTTTTCATTTTCCCGCTTCTTGAACAACCTATAACTGTAGTAGCGTACTACTTGGTCTTCTAAGTATTCGTTGTTTCCTTGTTATATCTCTGTGAATCCGAATATCTCACAAGTACGGGTCTTCTCCTTCTCTGATACTCCAAGCCGAATTTCTGCAGATGACATAAGACACAATTGGTGAGATGTTTTATTCAAGTGACATGCGGCAGAACCATAAACTAGAGGGTTGTGTTATGCATGGGTTTTTTTTAAGCATAACTTGTTATGCATTTATTTCATCATAAGCATAACCTGTAATGCATTGATTTCTTAAACAAGCATAATAAATATAACAACATTTTTTGCATAACTGAACATGCATTAAACATTGGAGATGCATAACATGTGATGTAGATATTTTAAACAATGCATAACTAACCATGCATTAAACATTGGGAGCTGCATGACATATTATGCAAACAAGCATAAAGGTAATTTTGATGTACTTACAGGCTGTTGGCATTCTCAAAGTATGTCTTCAGTACTTCCATCATGGATGGTTCTATTGTATCCTTGTAATCTTGAAAGCATTCCATTGTTTCCAGCGGAGGTAATTTTCTGAACGGCAAGCCAGTAGACGTTTGCGGATTTTCTTCTTCAACTTTATTCTCATCAGGCTTGTCTTTTTGCTTCTTCTGCTTCCCTAGCTCACAATCTTTGAGTAGTACACTGGTTGTCCTTTGATTACATGTTGTCCTTTCCTTGATTCTTCTTACCTTGCTTCCTGGTTGCTTCCCATCCTCTTCTGCCTTGTTTGCTTTTCGCTTCAATACTGACTTTTTCTTCAATGGTGACCTCTTCAAAAATTCTGTTCTTGGTACAAACTCCCCTCCTACGTCTTCTTCCTAGAGATTCATGTAACCAAAATGTGTTAGATATGAACAGTTTATTATGAAATTAAGTAAATAGTTGATTAAACAACAAAATAACAATATAGTAAACAGTTTATAATAAAAGAATAGGTACCAGGTTTTTTGAAACGGTCTCCATCTCAGCATCTTCATTATAGCCTTTTTCTTTTTCAGCATCTTGTGTGGCACCAGGAGTTAAAGGATTCTCAACCACCATCTCCTTCTCTGCATCAACAACCATCTCAACAGCTACTTGTTGTGGCTTTTCAGCCACTGGCTCTTCTGGTTGTTGTGGTTCTTCAGTTTGATGTTGTGGTATCTCAACAGCGGGTTGTTGCAGATTTTCAGCTTGCTCTTGTGGTCCACCAGCATCATCTTTAATTACAGCAGCAGGTTGTGATAAATGCAGATCAAATGTGGGCACCACATATTCTTCTGCTTTCTTCTGAGTTTCTGGAAGAATGTCATCATCACCACCGTCCAAAAAGTCTCTTTCCTGTGCTTCAAGTCTTTCTTGTGTTGTTGCTATATTTGGTGTTGTCTCCAATTCCACTTGAGTTTCTGTTTCCTTGTCGTCGCTGGAGAGATTAACAGCTTTTTCCATGTCCATGAAATTGAAAGGTGAAGACTGGATACGTTGACTAGCCGTTTGGTCTTGGCTATCGAGTCTGATAACTTCTGGCACTGATTCTTGTGTAGGTGGTTCAGTTGAAGATACCAGTTCAACAAGAGTCTCATTCCTTGGCAAGTTTTGGCTCAGTGGGTCGCTTGGCTCAGCTGATGATACATTGTCACTAGGTCCACCTGACGACTCCTCCTGCACTTCTATGTTGCCACAATCAACAAGCAATTCCTTCACGTAATTATACAACTTTTCATTGAAGTCTACTCCACTCTTCCTATTCCTCTCCTGAGTCTGCTTCATGTCTTTCAGCTTTGCTTCAATGATCTGCAACCTTGCTTCAGCACTATCGGGGGGACACGTTTCTTGTTCAATGATCTTAATCGCATCCAGAAATGCTTCTTCATACTTGTCCCTGTTCTCTTCAAGATTCATTGCGACGAGATCATATATCTCTTTCCTTTTTCTTGGTTTTCTTGGTTCACAGAATTCCATCTCCATTGTACTGTACTCATCTCTAAATTTCTCATTATACTGCAACATGATTAATGACACTCATCAAAGGAATGCATAAAAAATATAACAAGATTTTTTATATGCATAACCTGTGATGCAGCTAATCTAAACAATGCATAACTAGTCATGCATTTAATATTGGAACTGAATAATATGTCATGCATTGATTTGTTCAGGTGCAATGCATAACCGGTCATGCATTCATATATTGGGCTGCATAACATGTTATGCATTGATTTATTAAGGTGCATAACTTATTATGCAGTTATCATTTTTTGCTAACGTAACTTATTATGCATTCATTTTTAAGGAATTTAGAGATACAGTCATAGATGCATGAAGGTCAATTATAAATCATGAAATGTTCACAAACAGGTACTTTTAAGAACGTAATATTCTTCTCGAGCATTGCTTTCTTCATTGCTGCCAAGTCCCACTTCGCAGCTCTCGGTGTAGCATTGGAAATGACCTTGACGATGTCTGATGATATCTCATCTATGTTAGAATGCTCAGCCAACTAAAGATGCAAAAAATAATAACTAATAAGATATTATGTATCCAAGAAAGTAATATTTATTGACAGATGTTATGAAAGTAAAAAAAAAACTAACTCACAAGAGAATATATAGTGCAACCACTACAATTACTGATATGAAGATTGTTTCTTTTGACAGTCTTGATGCTCTCCATCAGGTGTTCATGAATAAGATCAGGAAAAGAGACAGAGTCCATGGTTTCCAAATACTTAACCAAACCAACATACGAGACATCTAAATTGTCTCCACTTGAACGACAAAAGAACAAGACGACTAGCATGTAAAGGCAGATAAGGCAGACAACTTCCTCTTCATGACCTTTCTTATCAAGTTTTTCCAACACCATCCTTTCAATATCATCTATCCACACCTTTGTTACCCGTGCTTTGGGATCTTTGCTGATAAATCCTGGATTTGTTTTGAATAGGAATTGCTTGACGAGGGGATGTGACTGAGTCATCTCTATCTCTGCCTTCGAAGTCAGAATATCATTTCCTCTGTCTCCTTCAATTCTTGGAATCAGAAATGTAACATCAAGCTCACTAGACTTTGATGCTATGAACTTGTTTTCAGACAACTTGAATGAATGTTGATTCAATTCTTCAAGGTCATATGATAGAAAGACTTCATCCATCAGCTTATTGCTCTTACCATCCAAGTATGCCATGTTTGCAGCATATAACCAGTTATAGAACTTTCCAAACACACACACATTCATCATGTTAGCCTGCAACGGATTCAAACCACCTCTGTCTTTTATCTTACTAAACAAGTGACCTACCCTAAGGAAACCTGCTCTATAAGTACCTCCTTGAACTGTAGATTTGGTTTTAGGTTTAACTGCGTAAAAAAAAGAACAAAAAAAATGAATTTTAGAAATGCTATTTAGAACAACAAAGGAATGCATAACAAATATAACAACATTGTTTTATATGCATAACCTGTGATGCAGCAAGTCTAAACTATGCATAACATGTTATGCATTGATTTATTAAGGTGCATAACTAGTCATGCATTTAATATTGGAACTGAATAATATGTCATGCATTGATTTTTGTTAAGGTGCATAACTGATGCATAACAGGAACAGGAAGGAATTCAACGGACCTTGTTTATAGACAACACATTGCTTATTTGTATTATCATCCTCATTATCTGCATCACCCAATACTTCCTTTGGTACAACTTTCTTTGCTTTCTTTGCCTTGATTTGCATCTCCTTCAGTGTTTCGACACTATCAATTTCTTCTTGTTCATCTTCAACATCAGAAGGTAAAATCACATTGAGGAGAAAATTATGTTAAAATCGAAGAAGAATAAAGTGATAACTCAAAAAAAATTATGGGTATTCAGGATTAAAAAAAAATAAATTCAAAAAAAAAAAAACAAAATCAAACAATGACAGATGAAGCTAATGATAAATCTCACCGGGTTTTTTCTGTTTCTTCGACTTCATTTTTCCTTTTTCATCTGAAGCATCAAGAACAAAAATTAAAATCGAAAATCAATAAAATCAAATGTACCGAATGCATGCAAGAATAAGATCGATTAAACTAGTTTTAGTACCTAATTTCTTCTCTTTTGATTTCTGAAGACGTGTTTTTGTCGGTGTTTCATCCATTTTGGTTCTACTGAATTCTAGGGTTAATGTTTTTTAAAGTTTGAAATTGATTTTTAGGGTTTGATCAACTTCAATAATCAATCATCCGTTACAGTGTTTATGGAGGAATAGGAATAGAAAAACGGATGAAGAAAAAATGAGAAGAACGGATGAAGAAAAAATGAGAAGAAGAGAAAAGAAATGGTTCCGACCGTTTAGCTTATCAGGTTACACATAGAAACCGCTGAAGGGTAATTGAGGAACTCTGCATTTTTCTAATGATTTTAAATAATGTTGGGCGCGACTGTAGGGAAAAGTAATTCCGGGCCTGGCGGTAAGAAAAAAAAGAATTCTGGGCCTGCGCCTAAGTTCCCCAACCAACAATCATATAAAAAAATAGCCCATCATTTAGGAATATTATTTTAGTCAAGTACTAAAATACGAAATTGCCCTAGAATATTTCTTCAATTATTGCACGTATTTTATTGAATCAAGGTTAACTTTGGAAATCACTTTTCACAGCTTCACTTGGTATGGGTTGCTCGCTTTAGAACGACTGCAGTGGTGCGACCAAAACCAAAGATAAAAAAAGAAAAACCAAATTTTGGGTTTTGTCCGTGTTGCCACGCAACGGTACCCGATAAAAATTTGATTGAGCGTAACTGAAAATGTTCGCCCCACAATCAGGCGGAACATTATAGCATAACTTTCATTTTTTTATTATTTTCTAATTCAACTTTTCATGGGGTCCTCATTTTTTATTTTATTTTTTTAATTCAAACGCAACAGAAATGTTCGCCACACCATCAGGCGCTCTTTGTATTTACGCCCCACTCCAGACGAACTTTTAATCTCCGCTCGACCAAATTTGGTTTTGGTCATGGTCCCAGACCAAATATAGTCTGGAATTTAATTTTGGTCCAGATTTTAGTCTTTAGTCCGTCCCACTGTGTCTCGTTCCTCGACCAAATAAATGGTTTGATCGTCCACTGTAGAGCAACCACAGGGGACTGAGTAAAACTATAAATATGGTCCAGAAACGTGACACAGTCGAACAGACTAAAGAGCAAAATCTGGACTAAAACCAAATCTCGGAGTATATTTATTCTCAAACCCAGACCAAAACCAAATTTAGTCGAGCGGAAATATAAAGTACGCTTGCGTAGTTATAAAATATGCTTCATGTGAAGCGGAAGAACAATCGTCGTGCCATTGGTGAGCCGTGTATATAATGTGCGCTTCAATGGAGCGTTGGTATAATATGCGCCCGGTTAGGCGTGTATATAATATTCGTCTCATAACATGCGGGGATTTTAAGTTCGCCCCAACGAGATGAAAAGAATACGTCCACCCCGTTCAGGCGTGCATAAAGTTCACGCTTGGTGTAAGGCGTAGTTATAATCTCCGCCCCACTGACTGCTTCTACTGAATTACCATTCAACTATGTACTAAATACGGGATGATAAAAAAACAAGTTTACCAAAGTAAACTTAAAACCAGTAGAGGCGTAGTTATAATCTCCGTCTGAGACCATCACGAAAACACTCATTTTTTCCTTCCTATACTTCGCAGACTTTGCTTTCATAAACAAAACAAGTTTACCAAATTAAGCATCACATTCTCCAAACAAAACAAGTTACCGAAGTAAACAAGTTTACCAAAACAAGTAGATAGCAAATTGTGCAATTAGCTAAGAGCAAACCCATTTATCATTGAACCCATGGATGTTGGCAACAAAACTAGCGTAGCAGCTCACTGGTGAATCTCGACCTCTTTCTTGTTCACAGATTTGATTTCTAATATAATGTTCGTCTAATTTCAGACGTGTATATAATATTCGCCTGATTCAGGCGTGTATATGAGTCACCGCCCCATCTGGCGTGAGTAATATCTCCGTCCCTTATACCGGCGTGCATTATATGTACGCCCCACAACGGGGTATATTTCTTCAACGCCCCACAGCAAGCGTAATCTATATGTTCGTCCCAGTGGGACGAACTTTATAACTTCGCTCCGCAACATACGAAGGTTATACTCCCGCTCGATTAAATATACTCCAGTACCGTAGCGTGACACCACAGATCAAAATCAAATTTTGTCGTTTTTTTTGGTCTTTGATATTTGGTATTTGATTTTGATCGCATCATTGCAGTTGCTCTTAGTATATAATATTCGACTATTCAGCACGTGCCTAACGCACGTGCATAAGGACTGCATCAAATTTGTTTTCAAATAACCTAGATTACTAAGAACGCGCAATGGAGAATACTAAAACTAATTGGGGGATATAAGAAAAAAATAAAACGGGATTTAAATAGTAAATCAAGATCACCCCATATCCGGATAATTTATATAATTCCTAATATACCCCTCAATAATCATATTTAGTGGTTAAATATAATTAGTTAAGTTAATAGATTAGTTTGATAATCATTGGAATAAATCATTATCATTGAATTTGTTGATGCAAGAATATAAAATCAAGATATTTATGATTATGAAAGTTTAGGTGAAAAATCAACCTAGGAAAGCAAACAAGCTGAACATACAAGTGTTCAAATTATTCATGTATTTACATTTGATTTTTTTTCAATGAATTCGCAATTGTTACGCTGAAAAACTCAGTATCGGCATGGTAAAAATATGATACCATGTCGGCAGGGATCAGATCAGCATGGTATTCATACTTTCACCATGTTGATACACAATATCCCCCAATTTTGAAATTGTGAGCACACTACATGCACACAAAGTTCATTATCGAGCATGTCGGTAGTAGTGTCGGCATGCCCGATTCTCAAGTAAACTGTACCGGTTTGAGGAAAAAAACATACAAAAAAATTGTCTGTAATATCAAGTTTCGGCATGGTATTCATCCTAACAACCACGCCGACACTCAGTACCAGCATGGTATTCGTCCTAACAACCACCCCGACATTCAATATAGGCATGGTAGTCATTATGAACACAATGCCGAGAGTGGATGAAATTTGAAACTGAAAGGCTTCAATTTATGATTCTAACCTAAACGAAGTTTTAAAACAACAACAACACTTTAAATAAGATTGGGTATCACGTACCTTCTCAATGAAACCATTTTTTCTTCTTTTTCTTCTTGCTCAACAACAATTCAATTTAACTTATCTTTAAAAACTTGATAGGGTTTGATTTTGATTTCCATTTTTAGTTTTAGTTTTAAATTTTAATTTTGATGGAAGGATATGAACCTAAAGAGTATTTTAGTATTTCTGCATCCAAAAGAACACTCCTTAACAAACACTATTGATTGGGGATAATAATTTAAATCCCCCAATTAATATAAGTATCCTCGATTGCGCGTTCATTACTAACGTACCCTCATTGTTTTATAACAGGGTAAATAACCTAGAGTAAAAGTGAGTCGGGGTGTCAATAAGTATCCAATTATCCAAAATTAAACCGGACCCAAATATAATGAGTCCGGTTCCCATAATATTATTGGGCCTCATTATTAGATTTAGTACCCAATGGGTGGACCCGATTAAATTCTATACACATTTCCCTACCAGTAGACATGTGTTAATAAATCACGTTTCCTTGCCTTGAAAATTTCCCAATGTTGCTAATATATAATTTTTATTTGCCATTCTGGAACTTATTTTATTCCATTTCTTTGTTTTTTAGTTTTACTCAAGAGCAATAGGATGTTGCTGCTTACTGTGGACCGCTTAGACCACAGTCGTAGCACCCATAAACCACACTATATTTCTTATATACATATATATTAAATAGGGGAAATTAGGCTCAGGCCCAACCCATGGATAACCCATAATATGAGGCCCTTAATTAAAAAAAGTTTAAATCTAGGCCCCGAGTTTTTAAAAGACCTTGATACCCTTATGCATATTGTCAAGCCCATAATTAAATAAAATTTAAATCTAGGCCCAAAATTATTAAATCTAGGCCCGAAATTATTAAAATACAGTGCGAAGGTGTAAACAGAAGTTACACATGCATATGGCATGTGTAACCAGAAGTTACACATCCTTATGATATGTGTAATGCAAAGTTACACTTGTATATATATGCAAATAAATAGACATCAAAAAAAAAAACACAAAAAAAAAAATTATTACTTTAATATTCATTTACAATAATTTCTTAGCATGTGTAACTAGAAGTTACACACGCATCTGTTTAGTGTAATTGAGAGTTACATATGTGTCTATCTAGTGTAACTGAGAGTTACACATGCATCTGACTTGTGTATTCAGCGTCAACTCCAGTTCCAGCGAGACCATTACCACGTTTAAGCAATTAGCTTTTATGAAGTTATCTAAAACCTGAAATATAACAACAAGCAATCAGTATTTATACGATTAAAATGAGCAGTACATAAAACAATGTATATTTCAGTTTCACAAGCATCTGACTAGTGTAGCTAGCGGTTACACATGCATCTGAATTGTGTAACTGAGAGTTACACATGCATATAACATGTGTAACTAGGAGATACACATTCATCTGGCTAGTGTAGCTAGCAGTTACACATGCATATGACTAGTGTAACTAGGAGTTACACATACATATTGATATGTGTACCCAAAATCAGTATGTGTAAGTAAAAGTTACACATCTAATTAACATGTGTAACTTGCAGATACACATGCATCTGAATTATGTAACTAGGAGTTACACATGCATCTGACTTGTGTATTCAGCGTCAACTCCAGTTCCAGCGAGACCATTACCACGTTTAAGCAATTAGCTTTTATGAAGTTATCTAAAACCTGAAATATAACAACAAGCAATCAGTATTTATACGATTAAAATGAACAGTACATAAAACAATGTATATTTCAGTTTCACAAGCATCTGACTAGTGTAGCTAGCGGTTACACATGCATCTGAATTGTGTAACTGAGAGTTACACATGCATATAACATGTGTAACTAGGAGATACACATTCATCTGGCTAGTGTAGCTAGCAGTTACACATGCATATGACTAGTGTAACTAGGAGTTACACATACATATTGATATGTGTACCCAAAATCAGTATGTGTAAGTAAAAGTTACACATTTAATTAACATGTGTAACTTGCAGATACACATGCATCTGAATTATGTAACTAGGAGTTACACATGCATCTGACTTAGATATGTCAACATAAAATCAGCAAATCCATCTCTAAATGAATAACACTAGCAAAAACGAGAGGTGACTATCAAGCAATTACCAGTCATAAAATAATACAGTTAACCTTGCAAGTGAATGAGAAGCTCTTAATTAAGATATCACTGCTTCAGCAGAAAGACGTTGTTAGCACTGTATTAACAGAAAGACGTTTTACAGCGCTAGTCTAGATGTACCTAAGCCATTTTCATATTATCGATGACAAAGGACATTTTAAGCAACAGAAAGTAAAGCTTCAGACAGTAATTATACTGGCAGAATAATACAAACACCTGGGAACCTTGTGCTAGCACATTAATATCGCAAAAAATGATCACACAACTGATTCAGCAGGGTATATATATGAACCCAGGAAAACAAAATGCATGTGTAATCAGTAGTTACACATGTAAACAATAGTTACACATGCATATTAGCATAAGTTACACATACAATCATCATGTGTAACTAGAAATTACACATCTAATTATTATGTGTAACTATAAGTATAACCTGCATCTAATTAGTCTAATCTGCATCCACTACTACTCCCTACTACTAGGACTTGATGTTCTTTTCTCAATTTCATAAATATAACCACTATAACATATCCCATCAAATTAGCATGTGTAACTATAAGTTACACATCTAATTTGCATGTGTAACTAGTAGATACACATTTATTTGGCTTGTGTACCTAGAAGTTACATATTTCATTAGCATGTGTAACTACTAGTTACACATCCATAGTCTGCCAATGCTAGTTAAACGTGCAAATTTTCATGCATATGGCTTGTGTGATGTGCAGTTAAATTAGCATGTGTAACTATAAGTTACATATGCATATCCCATCAAATTAGCATGTGTAACTATAAGTTACACATCTAATTAGCATGTGTAACTAATAGCTACACATACTTGAGATATTGAACCCAAGACCATAGTGCTATAAAATTTCCAAAGCATCTTCCATACCACAAACCTAGTAAAGAAAATATGTGTAAGGAAAACATTCATAAACGAGTACTCAGGTGGAAACGCTAGGAAATACCGACACTCATAAACTTGATAGAAGAGAAAATGAGAGAAACCTTTCCAACCATATAACTACTCTTTTCATAAAAACCTGCAATATAACATAAACTTTATATCCCAGGATGTGTAACTACTAGTTACACATCCATATAACTATTCTTTTCATAAGAACCTGCAATATATATAACATAAACTTTATATCCCAGGATGTGTAACTAGCAGTTACACATCCTGGTAACTACTAGTTAGCAGAAATCATCATTAATGCATAGTTTATATAATACATCTCAGATATGAACCATTCATTAATGCATAGTTTATATAATACAAGTTGTTGTAAGCATGTAATTGTTTAGTCAATCATGTTTATAGACTTCATGCTAAACAGGGAGTTCCAGTACAAAGAGATTGTATTTATCGAATGAACTAAAAACTGAGAATCCATCTTACCTCAAGGTGCAGGTTTTGCTACTTCTCCAAAAGACGTATTCTAGCATGATTCATCCCAATCCCATCCAAGGAGTGTGTACCATTAAGCTGATAAAAGGTCCACCAATTAAATTAAGACAAGGACAGGTAGTTACCAAACAATAATAAGATAATTTTTAAAGAAGTTCACAAATTAGGGAGAGATTCATACACAACTTTCCAAAGACATGAATTTCCTACGGTAGTAAACTCCTTCCAAAATTGACCAATCTAATCCATATCTTCTCTTATTGTGGTCATCGATAACATTCATTAGCCATTGCGTAATGAACCCTCCTACTTAGCCATTAATGTAGGGATATAATAGCACAAGACCAATGCAAACTGTTGGCGTCTCCACAGCTTTATCGGTTAATAACACCACTTGACTTCTTCCTTACTCAGATAACATTCATCCCAGAACCTCCAGAATCCATGACAAATACCCACCTGGTTCACCGACCTTCACAACTAGATTCAACTGCCAAATACTCAACCATGCTCAAGCCATAAATACAACCCCAGTTCATATCCATGTAACATCCACCATACTCACACTTTCTTCTTTTCTCTGCCTGAGATCTTCACAACCTCAATTATCTCTTAAATCCATCATAAATACCCACACATACCACTGCCTTTGCTTACTGGTGGCTTTGATAAGAAGAACAAAATCAAGTTATCGTAGAACCGCCCATTTCCAGCTATTTTATGTCTTGAAATTCCACAAATTCTTCACCTAACGGCTGCCAGAACTTAAGGCAAAAAAATTGCAGCAAAAACACTTGCACAGAGACTTACCAAGAATCATATGAACTTGAAATGGTGAAGAAGGGATAATCTTCCTGCAACATTTCCACATCCAACACAAAACACAATCATAAAATCGTTCAAATACACTATCATTGCAACAATCCCCTTCATATATATCCCACGAAAATAATCAGTAGTAACAACTTCAGCTCTTCGTTATTTTATTGCTTGAAAACAATAAGCAAAGGCAGGCATTCAATATAGTATTCAGAGATATGAATGAAACTAATAATCTGAACTGAGATTCATTTCAAATTGAAAAATTCGTAATATCAAAAATTGAAATTAAACCTAAAATTAGATCGAAACTCAGTGAAACTTACTTCCGATTCTGACTAGTATGACACATCTAATCAATCGATTGAACCACAGATCCCTTACGAATATCGCCATTGAACAATTTCTCATTCAACCGAGTTTCTGACACAACATAATGAGTCGAATCTGAGTCAGAAACCAGTAATCAAAGTCGATCTTGCGATATTACCAGCAGATTTTTATCTAAATACTTGAACTACAGGTTTTAAGTTTACATAGCCTCAAAGAATAGCTGAAAACGCATTATGAGTTCATTTCACAGACATTTTCACCGAATTTTTATGGGTTTTGGCTTACGAAATGAACGAATCTGAGCTTAAAATGATGAGAAGTCCATGATAATTTCGAAATATGAGATCAGGGAGATGAAATGAATGAAAAAAAATGAAGATCGGTGAAATTTGGAGACGATGAAGAAGTTTTCTAGGGTTTTTGCCAGAGCCGAGAGAGAAAAAGAACGGAGAAGAGAGAGAAAATAAATTGATAAATGAAAATATGTGTCGATATTCCTCTTGTATATATAGTAAAGGGTAGTCTTGCCATTATTAAAATTCGGAATAATTAATTATGGGCCAGATCTGAAGAAAAATTGATATTTTGGGCCTAACAGTATCATTTTCCTAAAGTATGGAGTTGATAGTGAAGGATCCATTTTGTGGGGCTTCTATATATTGAACCCATATAGTAGGGGGTTCTAGTATTTTTCACTATTAAATAATCAATTGAAAATTTTCAAAAATTCAACTGTGCATTTGATTATCAATACCGCTGCCAGTAGTACTGCACTACTGCTATTGTTGTTTATTAAATCCTCAACTGATGATATAAGATTCGAAAGCTTATAAAGTCACTGTGCTCTTTACAATTAATTTGGGTGTTAAAGAATGTAAATGTGGTCCTATAAAGATAATTTAAATTGCGAGAACTTTGTTCCAAAGTATTTAGTAAATTTCCTTTAAATACACGGCTACCCGACTATTTAATCTGGTCCGGTTTTAAATCCATTAACTTAAAAATCAGATTCGATAACGATAAATATAATCAGTTCCGGTTTCGAGTAGTATGATATTCAGCTAGAACAGACTTATTGACAGCCTTAGTAATTATTGTGTAGTTATGATAGGGGAGGCAAAATGGAGCTTCAAAAAAAAAGCGTAAAAAGGTCAATTCCCTTTGTATAATATAGAGTAGATAGAATAATATATAATAGAATAGATAGAATAAATTTCATTTGAAGAGTACGAGAAAGTGAAATAAGCAAGTACCCGACCATCCTTCACAATTAATAAGGCCAAGTAATATGGTACGGGGTATTTTTTCCCTATTCTACAAATAAAGAGAAGGTAAATCACACGAAAGGCAACCTCACTATGATGATTTTTTATCCCTTTCCTATAATATGGAAATTGAATTTTCTTGTGACTAGTGTCAAACAGAAACTCAACATCAGTTTTTTTCCCAAATATTTTTTTTTCGTTAAAAATATTTGTATAGGTAAAAAAAAGATAATTTAAAATAAAAAAGTAGATATAATAGGTAAAAAAGAGTTATAATACGTAAAAAATGAGTTTTAGTAAAAAAAAAGTGTGAAAAAAGAAAGTTTTAGGATAAAACTTAAAAAATCAGAAACGAAAATTGAGTATCCGTAAAGTAGGACTTTACACAAAAACTGAGTTTTCGTGTGATTTTCATTCACTAAAAGGCGAATCAGATCAGATCCACTTTGAGTAGTAGGGAAGGAATATCTCTACTCAAGCAGGGATATGGGAAACCATAGTGGTTGGCACAAATATTTATAAAACATGGTTCTAATGGACGAGTAAAAATTAGTATGGGTGAAATGGACACCAAAAAAATAGCAAGAATGAAAACTGAACTAATCCTGGCTTAAACTTAAAAAATAGCGAGGGTGAAACTGGATGCATCCTGATGTAAATTAAAGAAAAGAAGAAGTATTTAAAAATGGGTAGGATGAAACTATTTACATCCTGCCTATGTTTACATCTTCGTCCATTTAAATAGTATCAAAATTTACATGTCTTTTTCGTCCAAAGATTATCGTTATTGGATTAATTAACCAATTTTGTAGAAAAAAAACTACTCAAAAACAACTCTTTCTTAAACAAAATTTGAATGAGTTCCACGACATTCGGCTGGGACGCACCACTTCCCAACCGGTTGATTGGAATATATTGTTTTTGGGTTGTTTAATATGGTTGTTCACTAATAACCACTGGAAAGTAGTACTTCCTTCATCCCACTATTAAGTGACCTAGTTAAAATTTGAACAATTTTTAAAATAAGTAAGGGAAATAGATTTTTAAGTATTTTTTACAATTATACCCTTATAGATAATAATTAATGGAATTTGAAATAATTTATCTCTCAAACTACACCACGGATGTTCACAAACTTTATACCATTGAAAAGCATTTTAAAAACCTACGTAACGAATATAAACATGCCTATCAAATTATGCATATTTTTTATAATCAACTAAAAAGATAATTTTAAAAATATCTCCTTATTTAGTGATATAGGTCACTTAATAGTGGGAGAAAATCCTAAAATAAAAAGGTCACTTAATAATGGGACAGAGGAAATTTATTATTTCACCAGAACTCTATACATACTCCAGCCTTCTAGGCATATTTCTAAAAGAGGGTGATAGAACGAGGATTGTTCAAAAAAATTTTTTATGGAATAAGTAATATTATAGAACGAGGACTGTTAAAAAAAAATCTTTTTATCGAATAAGTAAATATTATAGAACGTGGACTGTTCAGATGATACCCCTGAAAAGGGAAAAATAAAATACTAACAGCAAAAACGAGAAAGTTTACGGGTTCATATTTAACAAATTGAATGAGTAGGTACCTTTGTTGCCGCTATTATTTGTTGCATTCCGGCGTTCCACATTACATGTCATATAATCACTATCGTATTCGTCTGTACCATCACTTCCAACACCGAAACTGAGCAGTACCCCATAATACTATATATTAAAAAATGCATGTGTTTAAAATCTTGAGCAATTGAAATTGGGTCTATTTACCTGTAACTGAATCCTACTGTAAATATTGGGACCCCGCATATCTTGTCAACTTTTGGAAGAATGAGTCTCACATGGATCCTGCGGATCTCTCCTCCGTACAGTGTCCCGATTGTAACAGTCACCGCAGGGTAGATCCCATTGCCCTTCTTTTGTGGATAGTATTCGGCATTAACCTCACCTATTCTGGAACCCTCCATTGGTTGAATGTTTACGGTCAGGTCATCAAGAGACACTGTAAACACTTAAATCACGAAGGCATTTACGTGTTCACAACCAAAGTTCGTAATCTAGACTAGACAGACTCATACTGATGATATATTTGTGCCGACTTCTTGGCTCAAAACCCTCGGGTTTATCACAGCCTCATCTAATAACAACGTGCGAGGCGTTTGAGCACGGGAGCTGAATAAAAATAAAGAAGACCAAACATAGAAATAGAGATTCATGGAGTTTTAGACGAACGTAAAGTGCTGAAATGTAAATGAGACTGGGGTTTACGTGGTTCAGCACAAAGGCTTACGTCCGCGGGGTTTGTTGTTTCACTATGTATTTGAGAGTTACAAGGATAGTCGAATGACTTTGGAGTTTACATATGTCTATCTTATTGTAAAAGACTTACACTCACAATTATTCTCTCTCCTTCTCTCTCCTTCTCTCCTTCTCTCCCCTTCTCTCCTTGATTTTTTCGATCCCCTTCACTCTTGGTGGAGAGGGGGTATTTATAGGGTTAGATTCTGGGACCCATCTCTGAGGACCGTTGAAACCTTATCTTCTTGTGTTTCGTGTCCGTCCCGCGGAGGTCTTCGTTCATCACTTGATCACGCAGAGCCATCCTCGTTCGTTCCACGGGTTGATCGACACGTATACTGCTCAGAGTGTTTAATGCGGGTAGTTGAGGCGCCTGCTCCTGTTAGACAAGTGTCTTCTGCCCCTGTCACATCCGTATCAGCTAACTTTCTCTTCACCGTTGATCTTAGCTCCTTTTGAGGATGGGATAAAGTAACTCTTCGGGAGTTATTTGGTGATCCGCGGTACATCATGTTTTGATGTGTTGGCTTGCATGATTTCCACGTATCTTCCTATATACACGTGTTTGATGGTGAGATATGCACACACAATTTGCCCATTTTCTTCGGGCTTGAATGTTTAGTGGGTGCATTGAAGAAAACAGTCGTTGCATATTTTTCCATCTCTCCTAATAACTTCTCCTAGATACTTGGGCACGTCTCTTATTCGTGCATTTGACTGCTCATTTAATGGGCACACTTCCCATTCCTCCATTAATTTCCTTCTCTTTCTTTCGGGTATATTAAGGAGAGAAAGAGAATTAATTTCATTCTCCCTACAAATTTATTTCATTCTCTGTCAGTCTTCATTCCTTGTTCTTCATCCCTTAAATTCTCTCTGCCTTAGCATTCATTACGCTTGCTTCTTCTTTATTTCTGATTTGTCCTTTCTGCTGCTGTTTCTGCTGGTAAGTTTTCTTTTCTTTGTTTCCACTGTTTTACGCTGTGTTGATTTGTGAATTTTCTGTTGTTGATCATATCGTAGCTTCCTATTTCTGCTGCTGTCGTCCCTTGTTTGTGATGAAGAACCTTTTTTAATGCTTGCATGCTAGTTTGCCCCTGTTCTTCGTCTCAAATCAAGGAGGCCATTGTTTTACTTGTATTGATTAGGTTTTTGAGGTTAGGGTTTTAGGGAATTTCGAGCATGTATGCTAGTTTTAGGGTTTCTGTGCTTTCTGAGGTGGATTGTTATTTATGTGGTTTTTTTGATTTTTGGTGATGTCCTTGTGTTTGTTTCTAACTTGTTTATGGTTTATCTTTTCGCAGCCATGTCTGACCGTCCGCGGCTTCCTTATCAGACTCCGGGTGCTGGTCTATCGAGATCCCCTCCGAGCAGAGAGTCTCACAATGATCTTCGTGGTATTAGAGTTTCTTCTTCTGGGGCGAAGGCCTCTTCTCCTAGGGAAGAGGGTCCTTCGAAAAATCCTTCCGGGTCTCGAAGTGCTGTCGATCGTGCGGTGTCTCGTCCTCGTGATGAAGTTAGGAGTACGCAGGCACCTCCTCGTGCTGTCGCTTTTGATGTTCCTCCTCTGCGTTTTGTAGTATCCGAGCAGCATCCTCTGCCTCCCCCTCCTATAATTTCTTTCAAAGGGAAGAATACAAAGGGTGGTGTCCCTCGGGCTGAATCTTCTAAAAATCCTTCTTTAAAGAGAAAAGCTTCCGAGGCTTTCATTGGTTCATCCGATCCCGCGGAGAAGGATGAGGCTGCCCCGTCGATACGCAGCGTTTCGGTCAGCAAGAAAAAAGTAGCGTTTAAACATATTGATCTCGAAGTCTTCAAGGAAAAGCATGATCTTCAAGCCTTCGATATTCGTTTCTATGCCCCTGAGGATGATATTACTTATGAGCTCATCTCAAAGTATCAGTTTGATGAGTTTCACTTGTTGACTACGGTTGGAGCCTTCGAGGCTGGTCTTATGTTGCCGTTGTACAAGTCTGGTGACTCCTTTTATTACGATGTTCTTGCTGGTCGTGAAGGATCTTCCACCAATACTCACAGTCGTTCTGTGTCGCAATTATCGGGGAATTATCTCCGTGCACTAAGGGAGTGTTATCTGCGGAGTAAGGGGGAGACGATGATGACGTGTTACGTTCCAAATCCCGTGGAGAGGGAATGGTATACACCGGACAACTTCAACAATTCCTTCGGTGATTACGTTAATAGTAGGAATCGTAAACCGTTGAGTGTTAGCCTCCGGAATCTTGCTGCTCCTCGGGGAGAAATTCGTCTGTTAAGTGAGGTTAGAGATGCCAAACTGAAGTATGTTCCAGGCACCAAGGGATCTAGTCAGCGGAAACTTTTTCCAGCACGTGATAGGATCAAGCGTGACCATGATTATGAGTGGCACGCTACTGTTATTGAAATTGTTGATCCTTGGGCGTACGGTTGGGTTCCTGGTCCGCGCGGTTGGCGTCCTTCTGCGAGTAGCAGGCCACGTGAATCTCCTCCTGCTCGTTATGGGGATTTCTGTCCCTGGCGTTTAAACTTCGAAGGCATGAACTTTCCTTATTCCCTCGACGTTGTTGAAGGAGACGAGGAGGAAGGTTCTGGTGCTATACTTCCATCGAAGGGTGTTCCTACTGTCAAGGTACGCGGATTCTAGCCGCGCTTTTCCTCCTTTAAAAGTCCAACTGTTCAGGGAAAAATAACTCTTTTTGTGGAATGTGTTGGCTTTCAGGTGTCGAAGAAGAAAAAGATCAGGTCGAAGCAGTCTTCTACCATTGTGATGGGTGAGGCTGAGGTTCATGAAGAATTTACCAGTCCGGTAAACGAAGAGTTTGCCGAGGATGAGGATATTACGGATGGGGAAGAACGTACTGATACTTCCCCTCTCAATGCCGAGGAGGAGGTTCGTGCGGGTTGTGATGGTGATGAGGGAAGAAACAATGCCGCGGTAGCTGACGGCGGTGTTACTGGTGATATTTCTGTCCCTGCTGGTGATACTGCGGAGACTCTCCCCACCCTTTCTCAAGAGTTTTCTTTTGACCGGGTTTATTCCGCAGGAGAATTATTTGATGATGCTCTCGATTTTCCTGAAGACTTCTCTCTACTTTCCCCCAATGATGATTGGGATGTGCTCGGGGGTGCTGGTAAGGAAGACGTTGTTGTTCGAGACGGGGGCGCGGATGATCATGGTGCGCATATCGATGCCGAAACTTGTGCTGAAGGGGCCATATCGGAGAAGGGGAAGTCGGTGATTGACTCGCCTTCCGCGGATTTCCCTTATTCGTCGACATCTGAGGGTGAAGACGCCATAATGGATTGGCTCAAGAAAAAGAGTCTGTTGTTCGTCCCTCATCCTGTTCCGGTGGTTACTGGTGAAAAGGATTCTGATGCGTACACCCGTCGTATGATGGAACTATCTTCCAAGGCGCGGGTATCTGAGGCCTGGGGGAAAAACTTGAGTGTTCCCGAAACTACCCTTGTATCGGAGCCTCCTACTTCTGTTGCGGATATGATGGCCATAGCCGATGGGTACCAATATGGCTTTCCTCAGCAGCGTGTCTTGGAGGTAAGTCTTCGTACATATCTCTTCGTGATGATCAAATCCTTCGGTGAAATAATGTTTGTTGTCTTAATGTGTAGATGATGAGGAGTGAGCATTGTAACCACGTGCTGTATCAGTTCTTTAAAGAAAAATCTTTGAAGCTGGAGGCTAAGCTTCGTCACAGAGAAAAGGAATTATCTGCGGCTGAGGTGGAAATAGAAGAGATGAAGAAAAGCCTTAAAGAGAAAGAAAGACTGGGTGAAGCGGAGGCTGGTCTTCGTTCAGAGCTTGCTGCCGTTCGCGCCGAATTAGAGCAGTCTCGCGGCCAAGTTTCAGCTTTCACAGGTTTGGTTCTTTTTCCTCCTTTTCTCTCGCCATGTGTCGTAATTCATCTATTACTTAGTTGTTATGTCTGAGTCTCCCCACCCTATCTCCAGTGGGTGGCGTCCCCGAGCTGATATGGCTTCGAAACGAAAGGGCACGGCAGAAATCTCGTATCAAAGAGTTGGTCGAGAAAATTAAGAGCGAAGCCAAAAAGTGGGACGCTCGGGCTGAGGTATGGCGCGCAAGGCATGTTCAGATAGTTGATATGCAGAATCTGTATAATCACGACCGTGCTTTGTTCAATGGTACACTGCTGTGGACACGTGAGAATCTGCGGGAATCCCGTGAGCATGCTTCGTTGTTGGAGTCTAAGATACAACTTCTGGAAGAGGAATTACGAAAGGCTCGATCCCTCCCTTTTCCAGGAGTTAAGGATAGCATGCTGTGTCTAGCCAGGAAAAGGGACGATGCCCGTGCCGAAGTTGGGGCTCTAAGCAAGGCCCTTGCCGCATCCCGTGCTGAAGTAGCTCGCCATGCTGAGTCTGAGAGAAATCTGGAAGTGTGTATGTATAGACTTAGCAAAGGGGTATCAGAGATAAACAACGAAGTCAACCATCTTCGTCACATGGATTCGATGAAGCAGGTAGAACTAGATGCCTGTCAATTTACTCTCACCAACCTTCAACTAGATTATAAGAAACTATCAGCGGAATATGACCATCTTGATGAAGCGCTAGATGCGGTTGTTAATGAGTATGAAGAGGCTTCGGCTTGTGTCGAAGGTATAACCCTATTTCATCGAGTGTGATTGTGTCTTTTTTGTGCTAACTCCATGGTGTTGTCTTTTCAGAGCTCGAGGGACAACTCCGTGTTGCAAATGAAAAGTTTGAAAAGGCTCAATCTTCCTTAGCGTGGCAGGAAGAACAGACTAATCACTTCAAGAGTTTGGCGGCATCCCGCGAGGAGGCCGTTGGCGCTGCTTCTAACGAAGTGAATCGTCTATCTTCGTTGTTATCCCAAGCCCAGCAGCGGACGACAGTTATTATGCACAAGTCTCGGTGTCAATTGGCTGAGGAGACGAACAAGATGTTGGAGAAGATAGAGCTTGGCCTGAAGACCGAGCATGGCCTCGTGAAGAACTATCTGCGTCGTCCAGTACCTGCTGCCTTGACTGGCTCCTCGGGACCCTCATCTGGTGGGAGCGTCCCTTCAAGTCTTCGGAACAATCCTGCTGATGGGACGGCATCATCTAAGTAGAGACCGCAGCTTTTTGTAAATACCGTGGCATCGCTATCCTTCCATTAGATTTTGCTAGTATCATGTAAAAAGAATATTTTTTGATGTGTATTCTTCCTTGAATTGGTCTTCTGCTTTTTGTAATCATCCTTTATGAAATGGATCTTTTTCTTGATATACCTGCAATGTTGGTTTGTTTTTATTTTAATTATTGTAAGGAAAGACACTACAAATCAAAGTGTTTTAAGTGTTTGGGTGCGATACTGAAGGGAGGTACCTTTGTGATCGTCTTGAGACCTGTCACCCCGCTGGCGAATCTTGGGCCAGAGGATTCCCAGACGGTAGGGGTCGAGGCAACGTTCTAGGATATGGGGTTAAAATATTTACATACACCCATTCCGTCGGCCCGTTGCCTTAAGATTGGTTGGGTATCTCTTTCTGCTGGGTGCCTTCCCCCTGGTCTTACACTTATGGACACTGACGGGGGAGCCCTGAGAGATTGTAGATTAACTACTCTCCCCAATATTGTCGATAGGTTTAGTTACTTGATATATAGAAAGCTTGTTTGATTGATAGGTTGAGGCCTGCAATTCCTCGTCCAGAGATAGAAACATGTAGAGTGGTCACGCTCCCTTCTTCTTCTGGTACGCTTCACGCAGTTGCAAGGCTGCGTTGCCCCTATGGGAAGTATGGTTTGAGCCACTTAGCATTCCAAGGATGCCGGAGGACCTTACCTTTCAGATTACGAAGGTAGTAGGAACCGCTTCCCGCAATATCGTGTATTATAAAAGGTCCTCCCCACGTAGGTGCTAACTTTCCCCATCTCTTCTCTCGTTGATACTGTGGGATTGTTCTCAACACATACTTCCCCTCTACAAAATTCCGAAGCTTTACCTTTTTGTTGTACTCCCTTGCAAGTCTTCGTTGGTAATTTTCCATCTTCTGCAATGCTGCTTCCCTTCTTTCTTCTAGGTCGTCCAATCTCTCTAACATCATGTCTGTTGTGAGATTTTTCTCCCACGCTTAGGTCTTTGTGGTTGGCATGAGTATCTCTGTAGGGATGACTGCTTCAGCTCCATAAGTGAGGAGAAACGGGGATTCCCCAGTGGCAGATCTTCGCGTTGTCCTGTATGCCCATAACACATTGTGTAACTGTTCACACCACCGCCCCTTATGTTCGTCTAATTGTTTTTTGAGGATAAGGGAGAGGGTCTTGTTGGTGGCTTCCGCTTGTACGTTGCTTTGAGGGTATGTAGGGGTGGATTTGTTCTTCCTTATTTTGAAAGCATCGAAGAGCATGTCTATGTTTTTCCCTTGTAATTGCTTACCATTATCGGATACGATTTCTGCTGGTATGCTGAACCTGCAGATGATGTTCTGGAATATGAAAGTAAACACATCCACGTCTCTGATCCTGGCTAAGGCTTTAGCTTCCACCCATTTACTGAAGTAATCTGTGGCTACTATCAAAAATCGCCTTTTCCCTGATCCTTCGATGAAAGGTCCGATGATATCTATTCCCCATTTTGCGAATGGCCACGGGCTATCTACAGAATTTAACATTGTTGCTGGCGCGTGTATCTTTTTGGCGAAACGCTGACATTCTTCGCATCGTCGGGACATTCTTGCGGCATCCTGTATCATCGTGGGACAGTAATATCCTTGCGTTTTGGCTTTGTCGGATAGTGATCTCATACCGCTATGATTCCCTGTGTCCCCATAATGGATGTCATTTAGAATTCGGTGCCCCTCTTTTCGAGATAAGAAACGTAGTAACGGTCCGAGGAAGGATTTCTTGTACAGGACCCCATCCCGAAGATCATATCTTCCTGCTTTGGAGAGTATTTTCCTAGCCTGTTTATGGTCCGGGGGTAAACTTCCCTTTTCGAGAAACGCATGGATCACCGTTCTCCAATCATCTTCGTTGCTGAAGTCTTCGTATTGATTTGCTCTTGACAGGATATCTTCTTCGTCAAAATCGTTATGGATGTCCTCTCCTACCTAGTCTTCGGTATTTTCTTCCACTGTATCTTGATTGGTAGCGAAGGAGAATTGAGGTGTAATCGAAGGCTCGTATACCCTTGTTATTTTAATAGCTTCGACGCTTTCGTCCTTCAGCATGGATGATATATATGCCAGGGCATCTGCGTGCCTGAGATCCCTTCTGCATAAGTGCCGGAACTTGATGTTCGGAATTTGTGACGCCAATGTTTGGACCAAGGCCCTGTAAGCTGAGAGGGTGTCATCGTACACGTTGTACTCGATCCCTATTTGCCGTATGACAAGCTGTGAATCACTTGTTAGTCTTACGTCGGCTACTCCCATCTCTATTATTATACGGAGGGCATGTACGACTGCCTCGTATTCGACGATGTTGTTGGTATGCTCTTTGAATTCTAACCTGAGTGCCTGTACAATCCTTTCTCCGGTTGGGGTGGTGATGACAATGCCTATTCCTGCTCCTTCCTTATTTTTGGAACCGTCGACGAAGACTTCCCATTGTCTTTGACTCGAGGGTTCGAGGATATCCATTGGATCCTTGCTTTCTTCCTCGGCTTCTGGTATTCCCTTAATCTCATCGTCGTTGTCCAGGGGAAGGTCTGCTAAGAAATCCGCCAAAACTTGGGATTTTCGAGAATGTTGAATTTCATGAATGATGTTGAATTGGTCCAGGTGGGTGTTCCACTTGGCTATTCTGCCCACTTTTCCCGCGCTTTTGAGGACTGCTTCCAGTGGTGCTTTGCATGGGACCCGGACGAAGTGAGTTAGGAAGTAGGTTCTCAGCTTTTGAGTAGCCCATACCAATGCTATGATAAGCTGTTCGATCTTTGTGTAGTTCCTTTCCGCAGAATTGAGGGTCTTACTGACGTAATAGATAGGTTGTTCTATCTTCGTATTGGTTTTGACCAACACTGCGCTGACTGCGTCTTCGGTTGCTGCTATGTATAATGCCAAAACCACATCAGGATCCGGCTTCTGCAGGATCGGAATCGAATCTAGGCGTTCTTTGATTTTTTGGAAGGCTTCTTCGCATTCTGCGGTCCATTCAAACTTGCTCCCTTTTTTGAGAATATTGAAGAAATGTCTGCATTTGTCCGAAGATCGGGCAATAAATCTGCCCAAGGCTGCTATGGACCCATTGAGCTTCTAAACTTCTTTTAAATTCTTTGGGGATGACATTTCTACTATGGCCTGAATCTTCACTGGGTCTACCTCGATGCCCCTTTTTGTTACCAAATACCCGAGGAATTTCCCTGAGGTGACACCGAAAGTACATTTCTCTGGATTTACTTTCATGCGGTGTTTCCTCATTGCTTCGAAGATGTCTCTCATATCCTTGTGGTGATCTTTGCGCAGCTTGCTTTTGACGAGAATATCGTCAACGTAGACTTCTAAGGTACTTCCGATCCATGGCCTGAAGATAGCATCGACCATTCTTTGGTATGTTTCCCCTGCGTTTCGAAGTCCGAAAGGCATTCTAGTGTAGCAATAAAGACCATGTAGTGTGTAGAACGCTGTGTGTGGCTGATCCTCTTCTGCCAGGGCCACTTGGTTGTAGCCAGAATGTCCATCCATGAATGACAGTTCTTCATATCCTTCTACTGCTTCTACCAGCTGATCTATGCTTGGCAATGGATAGCTATCCTTTGGACATGCTTTGTTGGGGTTAGTGAAATCGATGCATATCCTAACCCCCCCATTTTTCTTAGGAACGACGACCATATTGGAGATCCACGTAGGGTACTTGACCTCCTTGATGAAACCTGCGTCTAGTAGTTTTTGAAGTTCTTTTTCCACTGCCTTATGATATTCCGGCGCAACTTTTCTTATTTTCTGTCTGAAAGGTGGCGTGCCTGGTTTGATGCGCAGCTCGTGTTGGATTATTTTTGGGTCAATCCCAGGCATATCTCCTAATTTCCAGGCGAATACATCTGCGTATTCTTTAAGTAACTTGGTCAGGGAATCTTCTCTATTTTCGTCCATTATGGTCCTTACTTTGATCATCTTCGGGTTTTCCTCCGTTCCTATGTTGATTTCTTTTACGGGCTCTACTGGCGTGAAAACCGGCTTCGGATCCCCGAGGACTGGGACGTTCTTTAATTGCTACTTGGTATGTTTCTGTCCCTCGTTGGCTGCTGAAGTACTTGTCTCTGTGTTCCGGACATTATCATCTTTGGTCAAATCCCTTCCTGTAGTTTCCTTGAGGAACTGGTCTATGGCCTTCTCTTTCGCAGCTTCTTTATTTTTAAGTCTTCGGGTTTTGTGTTGCTTTTCTTGTTCGTTGTTGATGCGATCCTGAGTGGCTTGGCACTCTCTTGCGGAGACCCGATCTCCCTTGATTTCCATTAATTTCTCAGGTGTAGGGAATCTGAGATATTGGTAGTACGTTGCCGCCACTCCCTTGAGTTTATGTAACCATTTTCGTCCAATGATGGCATTGTAGGGGGACGGGGAGTCCACTACGCTGAACCGTGTTTCTACTTTCATGGGTCCGGCGTCAACCTGCAACACGATGTCTCCCAATGGCTTCGTGGGTGCTCCATTAAATCCGTAGATGGTGTAATAAGAGGTCATTAGCTGTTCTTCATGGAGCTTCATTCGTTTGAATGCATCGTGGAATAGAACGTTCACTGAGCTTCCCCCGTCTATGAGGATCTTTTTAAGGTTACATCCATCCACGGGTAGTGTGAGGACCAAGGGGTCGTTATGGTCTTCCATATCTTCGTCGATATCTTCAGCATCTAAGATAATAGGTGAGTCCATCCACTCTTCATGTTCGTCCACCTCTATCCCATCGATCTTATACAATTCGCATCGGTCCTCGAACTGCTTCCGTAACCTCTTTCCTATCTGTGTTGTAAGTGAGGGCCCTGCGGTTTCAGAACACGAGATGGTGTTGATTGTGCGGTTCCCTTCTGGAAGTTGGACTGGCTTGGTTCGTTTAGATCTATCCTCTGCGACATCCTTTCGTATGTAATGTTTGATCTCGCCCGCATCAATCAATTTCTGGATCATTATTTTGAGGTTTTTACATTTTTCGGTCTGGTGCCCGTTGAAAACAGTGGTATTCACAGTAATCTTTGGATTTCTCGGTTCTTGGGGGTTGTTTTCCCTTAGACCATGGCCATTCCAGATTTTCCCTTCCTTTGATCTCTCGCAGGATCCGAGCATAGCTAGCATTGAGCTTGGTGTAAACTTGATCTTCGAACTTCCGATCGTCTTTTCGCCTTTCGTCCCTTCGTTCTTTCCTATCTTCGTGAGGTCGTTCCACCGAGCAATTCCTTTTGGCTCCAGTGGTTTGTTCTGCGGAATTTGTACGGTGAGTTCTCTGTGGATACACCCTCGGGTTTTCACGCTGGATTTCTTCAAGACGAGCGTGTTTTTCAATAATTATTCGAAGATCCCCCTCTGTCTTAGGCACGCTTCCATGAATCTCAACAAAGAGTGGACTCATTCGGTCTAATCCCCACTTGTAGCAGTTGATACTTACCACCGGGTCCACACTTCCTATGGCTTGGCAGACCTTGTGCCATCTGTTGGTGTATTCCCTCGTGGTTTCCGTATATCCGATTGCCAGTGAAAAGAGCTTATCCATTCCAGTATTAACAGCCTTGTTGTACATGTAAGTTCTTAAGAACTTTTCTGCGAGTTGGTCGTAGGAGTGGATGGAGTTTGGCGGCAGATTATCAAACCAAGACAATGCCGATCCCTTCAGACTCGATGGGAAGTATCTACAGAGTACTGCGTCGTTCTGGCTCCATCTAGCCAGGACACGGTTATAATACCGAATGTGTGCAGCGGGATCGCTGGATCCGTCATAGTATTCGAATGTCGGGACAGGGCATTTGAGTGGAATAGGGGTGTTGGCCAGGCGATGAGTTAAGGGCGTGGAGTTAGCATCTCTCCTGACCTCTTCTAACCTTCCTCCGCCTTGTCTACTTTTTAATTGCCTGATCTCTGCCATCATTTCATCACGCAGCTCTTCCATCGCACGATGGTTCCCTACGTTCCTCTGCTCGTGATAGCTTGACTCTCCATCGTTATAATCTGGGTCGGATGCGCTACTTCCTCTGGCCGCGTTTCCATTGGCTGCTACGATGACTCTTCGGTCTCGGTTTGGTTCGGGTGCCTTTGAATTTGCTTCATCGAGTTGTTGGCTCGTCTTTGTGCTTAAGGCAATCCGGTCTTTTAAATCCTGGTTTTCTCTGGCCAACAAAGCCACAGCATCCGCGTAAACCTTTTGGCTTTTCTTCAATTCTTCAAGTTCGGCCATCAATCGGTCTGATTGGTTCGACCCTTGATTGGGAGTCCCAGCTCGTGCTATTACGGCCATCGTGCCGCCTTCTTCTATGGTTTGTACTAATGGCGGGGGAGGTTCAGCTTCGATTGTTGGCATTCTCAGATCGGGCGGAGTGCCCATCTGCGGTGTTAGAGCCACCGGCACAGTTTGATTCAGCTCGTTGGTTGATGGCATTCCGAAGGTTGGCGGATGCGCGGGTTGGTACGTTCTGGATTCATCCACCCTTTCTTTTGGTTGGTGAAATTGATTCGTAGCAAGAGTTTTCATGGCTTCCATAGTCTTCGGGACTGCCGCTGTCGTATTATATTTTGTTGCCGCTGCTCTGAGGGCCGCAGCTGCAACGGAGTTAGCATTCATAGGCGAAGTGATTTCCGCAGTGTCCTGTCTCTGACTGGTCATTTTGGTTTTGTCTCCTTTCTGCTTGCTCCGGGTGATGACCGGGGTTGTCCTCGGTGCTTCCTTCGACGTGGCTCTGGATTTTCCTGCTTCTTGCATCTTTCTGCACAAGGGAATTTCAAACAGCGAGAAACAGAAATGTCCGTGCGGATCGGGTTAGTTTGCGAAAATTCCTAATTCTAAGACAGGGAGGAACTTCTCGAGGGCCACAGAGAACTCTTAGGGAAGCTCATTTGATTAAAACATGAGTTAAAGTATATGGATTAAATTCTTATTAAAAGTGCGGATTCATTGAAAGTATTGAGGAAACGCGAGAAAATCCCTTTTAAAACTGCACGTAAATCCTTTGAAAACTTACAAAAACCCAACGGAAAGATAGGTCCGTACGAGATCTAGAAAAATGTAGATCCGTGGATCTAAGTAATAAATATTTTAACCAGTAAACGACGATACTGTCGGTAGTACCGAAGACAACGGGTGCGTTTTTGAACATGGTAAAGTAAATAAAAGATAAATACTGTTAAAGATAATGAAGCAGAGCAATCTTACGCTAATTTAATTATGAAATCACAGGATAAGATAAATCTTTTACCGGGACGAAGTCCCTGTTTCTAGCGCCAAATTGTAAACACTTAAATCACGAAGGCATCTACGTGTTCACAACCAAAGTTCGTAATCTAGACAGACTCATACTGATGATACATTTGTGCCGACTCCTTGGCTCAAAACCCTCGGGTTTATCACAACCTCATCTAATAACAACGTGCGAGGCATTTGAGCACGGGACCTGAGTAAAAATAAAGAAGACCAAACATAGAAATAGAGATTCATGGAGTTTTAGACGAACGTAAAGTGCTGAAATGTAAATGAGACTGGGGTTTACGTGGTTCAGCACAAAGGCCTACGTCCACGGGGTTTGTTGTTTCACCATGTATTTGAGAGTTACAAGGATAGTCGAATGACTTTGGAGTTTACATATGTCTATCTTATTGTAAAAGACTTACACTCACAATTATTCTCTCTCCTTCTCTCCCCTTCTTTCCTTCTCTCCCCTTCTCTCCTTGATTTTTTCGATCCCCTTCACTCTTGGTGGAGAGGGGGTATTTATAGGGTTAGAGTCTGGGACCCATCTCTGAGGACCGTTGAAACCTTATCTTCTTGTGTTTCGTGTCCGTCCCGCGGAGGTCTTCGTTCATCACTTGATCACGCAGAGCCATCCTCGTTCATTCCACGGGTTGATCGACACGTATACTGCTCAGAGTGTTTTATGCGGGTAGTTGAGGCGCCTGCTCGTGTCAGACAAGTGTCTTCTGCCCCTGTCATATCCGTGTCAGCTAACTTTCTCTTCACCGTTGATCTTAGCTCCTTTTGGGGATGGGATAAAGTAACTCTTCGAGAGTTATTTGGTGATCCACGGTACATCATGTTTTGATGTGTTGGCTTGCATGCTTTCCACGTATCTTCCTATATACACGTGTTTGATGGTGAGATATGCACACACAGACACGTTAAGAAGCATAGCCAAAAACCGAGAGAATATCAGACTCAAATTAATATCCTCATCTGCAAAAGCTGTAAATATTCCTCCTTTGCTTTTTTTGGCGATAGCATTGAGCACCTAAGCACACATGAGAAGAAGCATGTAAAGGAAATTCTATAGAGAAATGGTTAGTTTCCAAATTCAAACTACCTTTGGTTCGCAGTCACTACCAAAACCAAACGTGTATACGGGTACCTCGGCCACCAAGAGATGGTCGGACCGACTTTCATCATCTTCTCTGCCATTGGACATAAGCACGATGGCAACATCACGGTTCTCGGTAACCCTCCGGTCATTGAGTATATTTAAGGCCATTTTAAGGCCGGATTCGATATTTGTGATAGACCCAGCTACTAAAGCATTGACCTGATTTGCAATCTCTTTTCGAGAATTTTCAGTTATGTGGCGCAATGGACACAACTTGTTGGCCTTCCTGTTGAAAGTGACTACGGATAAACGATCATATCGACTAAGTTTATGGAGCAAGAATTGCATGGCAAGTTTCATCTTTGCTAACTTGTATCCACTCATGCTACCGCTGATATCTAAGATAATCACCAAGTCGACGTTTAATCTGCGATCTTTGTAGGCGCTCATCCCCTCGATCTCCACTAACACGTTCAATGGGGTTTCCTCCAATGGCATCATCCACGCGCTGAGAATTTTACAATCCGCATGCCCATATCCTAGTACAATATCTGCAGTTTCCTCATCTGAAATAAACCACGGAAATTTGTTAGTATCCAGCTGGTACAGTCTTGCGTACAACTGGCTAACTAACAAATTAATTAAGAACTTCAACAGAGAAAAAAATTAACAAAAATAGATGTTAAAACCTTCAGAATTTAACTTCAGAAGTGGCTCATCATCGTTGTGTATCTCTCTCGTGATCATTTTCGCGAAAGGAAATCTCTGGTGTTTATTAACTGATTCGAACCTGAAATGAGTTGTTTTCTTGGATGTTTAACATTCAATGAGTTGTTCGATTGTAAATGGAAATTTTCGCAACATCCGTTATATAGAAAGACCAGGTTAGAGAGAGTTGAGGAGAAGATGACCTTTCGAAATTATTTAAACGGGATGTGTTAGCATCTAGTGAGCTGTTTTATTATGCTAGTTGGCGCATAATGACCACATCCACATGGTTTACTATATCAAATTCCAACCATAACTGCTCACACATTTATACTCTTCTTCGGTCCAAGTTATATCGCCGTTGATTGTCTAACTACATGGACGTATTTCAAATTTCAAAACAATTTTTTACAAATTTGTTCCTATTTATGATAGCGACAAAATTTATTTTAAATTTATCGTTTTCATCAAAACTAAAAGATAAACAAAGAAAATAGTAAAATTTATAAAACCCATAAAAAATATTTAATTTAAAAAATTGGTTACTCCATCCATATAATTTGGACGGGGGATAATATATTAAGCCACTTGCTTGCCTTATTGAAGACAAGAGTAACGAGATATCTACTAATTAATGTATGAAATCTTGCATATAGATTTTAATTGAAAAAAATTACCTTTGTTTACGGAAGTAATTAAATCCGGTCAACATAATTCCTAAAGTGAAGAATACATCACTCCACCCTTAGCTAGTTAGGTAATCGTGTAGACATCGACGCTGCATTTTTAATAAACCAGACTTCATTGTCTGCAGGCGTTTACTTTGAAACTTCCTAATCAGATCTAATTTGGCAATTTTGTATTACATAATAATGTACATTCAAAGAAAATCTGTACTTGGAAGATTAATTATGCTTAATCAATTGGTTAATTGGAAGATAAAGTCTAATCATGTTCCCTAGTTTCTCCAATGCTCCTAAAAAAATAAACCTCGTGTCATTAAAGATGACTGAATAAGACAAAATAGATTGAAAATATTTATATGTCCATTCATAATCGATAGTTTAGTATTTTTTTTTCATCTATCGATTGTGACTAAGCGCTACTCTTCTCTGAGAAATCTAAAATTCCATTGGTTCCATAATCGTTAGAATAATAACATATCCTATCTACCGATTATAAAAGTAGAAAACCTAAATTCTATCCATTTTGCAATAAATGAATTTGGGGCAACCGTCCATAATGGTTAGACAGAAACATCATATGACTACCGATTACATGATTGCCGACACAACCTGACGATTAAAACCCAAAACCGAAAAAATTCTGTTCATTTTCTTTTTTTCAACTCTTCTTCTTCTTCTCCTTCTCCTCATCTTCTTCCCTACCGATTGTGGATAGTAAAACAATATTCACCCCATATTCAAACTTCAATTCATCGTCATCGTGCATCGCCGTTTAAATAAACATCGTCGTTTCTTCCATAAAACGATGACTGATACAAATGAACGCACGAGAGATCGAGAAGGATTAAATAACAAAGAGATTTTAACTGCTGCAAAAAAGGATGAACACGAAGAAGACGACGAACACGAAGAGCATGAATATGATGACGATGCTCATGTAGGTGGTGGTGGTGATTCTAATAATCAAACTCTCCGGAAAATGACCCGAATTAGGTAAATTTCTATCGTTTTATGGGTTTATGCTGCTTCAGTTTGACGAATCCATGAAAATTAGTTCTAGGATTTTCTATTATTTCCCAGAATCGGAAGTTTCGATCTTAATTTTATCTCTCGATTGTAGAGATTTTCTAGGGTCTTCGGTTATATCGACCAGAATCGGGAGTTAATTTTTATGAGTGACTTCTGATTATATATCGTTGCTTTCAACTGAACCCAATAATGGACACAATCGGTGGTTATGTTATATATTGTCTTACGATGTTAACATGTAGGGACACACAATTGTTACCTAGAATTGGAAAATACTATATAGTATTTGTCTTCTGAGTATGGATAATCGTAGGTCAAAAGAATTCAATTTACTACCGATTATATAAGTTTTAAAATTTTGTGATTTTAGCAAAATCCCATTTAGGGACTACGTTTGAATTGGATTCCAAGGGCTATTTCTTTACTTCCGATTATATGCAATCGGTGGATATATTATATTGTTTTATGCCGATTGTATATGTCTCATGACTTTATCAGTGATGCATAGTCCGGAGTTAAAACTAACATTTGGCTTTCGATTGTGTGTAATCGAAAGAAAAGCTTTTACTCGGGCTTCCGATTATTCATTATCGGAAGTTTATATTTTAATTCTTACTTCCGATTGTGGAGTTTGTAATGTGATTTTTAAGAACCAATTTTATTGTTTCGGAACAGGCGAGGTAAGAAAGACCAAGATACAACTGTTACAGGGCCTCGTCAAAAAGGGGGTAAGAAACTAAGCGCTAGTGCGCAGAGAGAATGCAGTCAAAAAGAAGTGGAACCAAGCGCTCAACCTTCAACTCAAGAAGAAGTACAACCAAGCACTCCAGAAATCACTCTAGAAGAAGTACAACCAAGCGCTCCAGAAATCAATCAAGAATAAGGACAACTAAGTTGTACAAAAGGAGACGGAGAAGTTACAAGGAAGCCAATCGCGAAGAAAGCATCACATCTTGTGCCCATTGAGTTGAAGAAAACGTATTTTGAAGAATAAATCCCGGGGATGCCTAGATATAGAGGAGCATTTTTATTTGGCTACAAAGACTTCTGGACCAGAGAAATCTTCGAAACCCAGGTAATAATCGTATTCTTTTCTACTAACGTATTGTCGTTTTATTCATAGTAACACTCTATTAATTTTGTAATGTGTTGTCTTTTTATTCATAACAACACTCTATTAGTATCATTTCGATGCCATTTGTCTACTCAAGACCACTGCCGCACCATCAAAAGTATTTGAAGATTGGCCTTTATCCGGTGAATGTGAGAGGTTCAAGAGAACTATAACCAACTAAGGATTAGCTAGTGTTGCCGAGAACTCAATGTTGGAACATGATCGGGTCGCGATATCGACTTTTTTGGAGAGATTTTATCCCGAGACTGACACCTTACATATGCCGTTTAGGGAGATGACCGTTACTCCAGATGATGCAAAGCAAATTCTTAGTCTCAATGACCATGGTGTAGCTGTCAAGTATGAGTACATAAAATAGTTAAGTTGGGAACAACTTTATGATTTGTGTAAAAATTGTTTGGGTTGGGATAGAGAGACAGCAGGCATTGAGTTCAACAGGTGCTTCTCTTACAAAACTAGACAGTTTAACATGAGTCAGTTGATCAAGATGTTCAACGTCGCTGCCAATAAAGAACAGCAAGAACCGTTAAGTGATTCCGAAGTGGATGCCGCGGCCACCACCTATCTCTTGGTTATATTGGGATGTGTCATATTACCTAATGCCAATGGCAACCGAGTAAACGCCAACCTTCTACAACTATTGCATCCTCTCAATGAGGTCACGAACTACTCCTGGGCACGAGAACTATTGCATTCTTTATGGCAGAGTTGAGAAAAGCATCGAGGCTTAGAACTAGCCAAATTTTCGGTAACATGAGTTTAATCCAGGTATTTTTCTCAACTATATTAATCCATTGATAGTATTTTTTTTTTCTAATTTAAGAATTATTTTCTAATACTTTGATCTATGACCACTACCCTAGTCTAAAATTGGAAGATGTGAACACAACGTGAGAGAGAGGTACACCAAGAGGAACAAAGTACAAGTTCACAAAGAACCGTTCAAGGACAAATGAGCGGCAGTTGGTTAGCTTGAGGGAGAAATTAGACTCACTTAAGGCCTCGAAGGTATGCTTTGATCCCTACAAGGAAGACCTAGCTAGTGGACATATAGCGAGTCGTTCCGAGTTGTCCCATTATTTTGGACCGTCGTGGCACCCCACAGGTTATGTGATGTACAATGACTCTAGGGTGATGCGGAAACATGGTTCTTTCTAAACAGTACCATGGCATTACATCAATGGCAAGTTCAAGTTGGACGTGGAGCATAGCGAGTCTAACCAGGACAACATCAAGGTAGTTTACTCTGGTACACCATCTGTTACTGAACATTGGAATGAGAGGCAGTACCACTTGGTGACCGCTGGGAGAGATGTCAATCGAGGTTATGAAAGTGGTCCAGGCTACATGGAGTGGTACCGATAGTATTCACATCTTCATTTAATCCGTGAACTTAAGGCAAAGAAGACCTCGGCGACTTCCATTTAAAGAAGTATCATCAAAGAAAGACCCCCAGGTTATGATAAACTGGTGCTTATGGTTATGACTTTTCCCTCTAATATTACGATTCGGTTTCATAGGTGAACTCCATTTGATGTTTTGTCAATTAAAAAAACAGATGAATAGATTCAAGTTTTTGTTCAAATGGTGCGCTGATTGCATAATGGCTGGATAGCCTGTGCCAATTGGGAAGATAATAAACCACAAGGAATTGATTGATAATGTTGATAATGAATCTTATGCAGCTGGTTCGCGGAGAAAGTGAAGAAGAACCTACCCAATAAAGAAATAGCAAAGACGAACAAAATATCTCAGGCTTCTTCAAGCTCTCATGGTGAAATGAAGGTGATTTTGGTGATAATGCGGGTCGCCCGGTTCGTGCTAAGTGTTCCAAAACTTTAGCGGATAACACTAAGAATAAAACTAGGTCTTAATATGTTGTTCGATGTTCCAGATTATGTTGTTTTAAAACTTTCTTTCGGATTATGGTGTGTTTAAATACTTGTTTTGGATTATATATATGTTCTTAAGATTATGGATTATATGTTCTTAAGTTTCTGGGTTATGTTTATTACTTGATTGTCTGAAACTGCTGAATTTTTCACCAGAATCGGAGGATACATATCAACATTACCTACCGATTCTGGAAAATTTTCAAAAATGTGGGAGATATGTGCAGAATCGGTAGTAATGTTATCAACCTTTACTATCGATTCTGATGACTTTTCAAAATAAAAGTCAGAATCGGAAGTAAAATATTAACAATTTCTACCGATTATAGCAGTTTGATTTTTATTGTTCTTCTAAACCTAAATACCCTTATAATCAGACACATTATTTTCTCATTGTCAACTGATTAACGTGGGGTTTAAAATCGGAATACAAGTTAACTCCATGTCTACCGATTAATGTAGTCTCCAAATTCAAAAAATTGTGATTTTTTCAAATTTTAGTTTTGGGGCAATTTCATAATCGGAAGACAAGTAACTCCATGTCTACCGATTAAGGTAGTTTCCAGATTTGAAAAAATTGAGATTTTTTCCAAATAATTTGGGGCAACTTCATAATCGGGAGATTGGGTAACTAAATACCCTCCGATTGTAGGTTTTTTTCAGAATAACAAAACTTTCAAACTATATATGTACACAATCACCTCCTATTATCCTAACATCTACCGATTACGTAAATATACTACCGATTGTAGTTGTATCTACCAATTGTGGAGGGTATATTTTCCATTTCGAAAAATGCCGATAATGGATGACTACATTTTAGGTTTCGGTGACCCTATTTTGTCTTATTAGTCACCCCTAATTCTTTCAGGGTCGACCCTAATGACGCCAGGGTAATAAAGTCATGGCGTTTAGGTCAATTTTTTTTTTCCGAAACTCGTGGCTTGTGTAAAGAAGGGAAATTGGGTCAATTGGCCAAATATTTTAAAACATGGTTTTAATGGACGAGTAAAAATTAGTATGGGTGAAATGGACACCAAAAAATTAGCAATAATGAACCAATATTCATCCTGTCTTAAACTTAAAAAATAGCAAGGGTGAAACTGGATGTATCCTGATGTAAATTAAAAATAAGAAAAAATATTTGAAAATTGGTAGGATGAAACTGTTTACATCCTGACTATTTTTATATTCTCTTCCACTTAAACGGTATCAAATTTTACGTATCTTTTTCATCCAGGAATTATCGTTATTGGGTTAATTGACCAATTTTGTGTGTAAAAAATCCAATTATCGGGCTTCAAGAAAAGTTATTTGGGGGCTGCAAGGGATTCAAATATCCCAAATATTAAATACCGAGGACCTAATTTATACCAAAATTCAAAAATACCTTTTTTCCGTAAATAAATTAAAATGTATTTTTTCGGTAAATAAACTAAAATCTAGTTAACAACTATTTCTATATATATAGTTGTTTCACAGACTTCTTCACAAATTCATACAGCCAACGGATCTTGCTATTTTCGACGGCTGAGATCTTAAACAAAAACATGCGGGTTTTAATAAGTGGTCCATGACCCACTTGGATAGTTTAGTTTCATTTTTCCCATTTTGTCTTCTCTCTCGTGCTCTCCTTTTCTTCCATTATTAATAGTTGCAGATCAATGATATCACTGGATTCTTTGACTGTGAAAAGCTTTAAATGGTCGAAAGTGACCGTCGTGTTTCCTAGATCAGGGAAAAATTTGTCTACTCTATTGATTTAAAACCATATCAATTCTAGGGTTTTGATTTGGGGATTAGGATTATGGGTTTCCATATCGAGAGATTTTAGTGTCTTAGATAGTTATTAAGAATTCATTAATCATAATGTTCAATTAGTTTATTACATATACAGTTATGTTTATAGGGTGTTGATTGGTTTATTACATTCACAGTTTGCTAATTTTTCTTATTTTCAATTTGTTGAACCGGTGGGTATGTGGTTAACAAATTCAACCATTTAGTGTACAGATTCTAATTTTTTTTCTTATTGTTGCATTGCATATGGTGTGTAGAGATGACTGCTGGGATAAAAATATCGGAGTGGCCACTGATGGGAAGTTACTTGTAATATACCGCGTTCTTTTTGTTAAAATATTAGGATGGGAGCCCAATCCGTTTGGAGTGGAAGACTAGAAATAGCGTAATGTGGAGTGTGAAATCTAGTTGTCATCATGTTTCGGTTGAGAAATATATGTTTTTTGCCTGAGAAATTATATTTCTCTCCGTATAAGCCTATCCATAGAATGCACGGTGCTAATAAAATTTGTTTATACTTTTAAATTGCATCGAAACGACACATACCAAGGGCATGTGTCGTGTTTAAGTCGAATCGGGGCTATTTCTGTCTTTTTACTTTCTTTGATAAGTTTCAATTGCTGAATTTCGGTCAGAATTCATCTCTTTGTTTTCACTTCTAATTTATCTTTCTGCTACATCAAATACAAGAAGAATTCTATCAAAAAACTTGGAATTCAAGCTTGTTCTATATCGTTTGCTCGTTAGATTCAAGTAGGTGGCTTCGAATTCATTTGTTGCACAAAAGGTAGGGGAAAATCCTTCTTTGAAGCTGTTTTTATTTTAAAATTCATAATTTTGATTCTCTGATTTCATGTTTAATGTAAATTGAAGCTTTTTCATACATTTATGATACTCCATATGATGAATTGGTGATGTTTTAAACGAATTCATGTTTGTTCCTTTTTATTTTAATTCTAGGGTTCATGAAACAAGTTGGGTTTTCTTCTAATTTGATGTGAAAAATGTATTTCTTCTAAAAATTAGCCATGGGTACTCTCAATTTATTGGAATTGATCTTTATTTTCTCTTGAAACTCAATTTAAAAGCAATTCAAGGTTTTCTGAAACAGATTTCTGTCATGTTTTTGGGATAAATTATCACTTTGTTCATTTGACTCTTATTTTGAGTTATTTTTTTTTAAAAAGAGTGCCTTTTCTTATTTAAAACTAGCCAAGAATCAACGGATTCCGATAGTAAAGAAGTCTGGGTGAATTTTTAAATATAGACTTCCAAAACTGTAATTTATGAAGAGTTTAGTTACTGCCCTGTTTATTCGAGACTTTTCGAATCAACTATATACCTGATTTTTTATGGTTATGATTTTTATGTCAAATTAGAGTTTCTCATATTTCTATCAGGACCAAGTTTGCTAAATTTCATTGAATAATTAATTTTGCATGAATTTTAATTGTGAACTATCAAAACTGTAAGATTCATTCAACAGTTTTTCATCCTGACGTTTTCAGAGATTTTAGACCTTGTTAATGAATTTATAATTTTATATTATATTTTTACTATGATATCTTAACTTATATTCTTTCAAATTATTCAATAACCAATAGATTTGAATGAGTAATAAATCATGTGTGAATTTTTAAACGAAGACTACTAAATCTGAAAGTTTACTGAAATGTTTTTACTGTCAGATTTAATCAGAGAGATTTATCCATGTTCCTGAATTTATTATTTTTTATATAATTTCCTTTACTCTTTAAAATGATCTAAAAACCACTCCTTTCCATTGTGTAACGAATGCTACACAAATTTTTGAACACGGGCTATCCAAACTGAAAACTTTTAAAATTGGTGTTGTTGTCCTGTTTTGTTGAGATGTTTAAACATATCTATGTACCTCATTACCTTTTTTTTATCATTTGTATGTCAAATTGGGATTTCTTATATTTCAAATGATACCAAATTCTATGAATTTAGTTGTGTAATGAATTTTGCACAAATTATTGAATGTAGCTGCCGAAACTGTAATTTTTGTAGAACATGAACTTTGTTCAGTTTGTTGAACTACTTTTGACACAAATAAAACACTTACAATATTTTCATATCATTTTTATCCTGAGTCTTATATTTTTTTTCTTTAAAGTTAGCCAAGAAACATTCATTTTCGTTTTGTAACTAATTCTGCATAATTCTTCGAAAACAGGCTTTTAATATGAAATTTCATAAACATTGTGCAGTTGTGTTATAACTAATTATCTTGTTATCTAAGTTATTTTGTTTTCTTCTTTTTGTTAATTATTTTTTTATGAAAGGAGGTATTCTTTGATTTCTAAAGAAGTAAGATTCGTTGCATTTTGATTTGAAACGAAGCCCATGGTAATTTCTTAGAGTAAGTGGTTTAAAACAAAATTTCCGTGCAAACTCTTTGATTTGAATGAATTTATTGATTCAAAGATTAATCTCATATCTAATATTTAATACTTAAATATTTGTTTTATATGGAAAAAGCCAAGGTAAGTTGCTTTCGAAGTTTGTGACTCAATATTTTGTTGATGGTTGTTCGATACTTGTATTTAACGATGTTCGCGAACTATTTATATATTGCGTTGAGCATCCTTTTGGTTACGAACCCTACTGATGAGTTTGTTGGGCCCAAAAGGGGCAATCCATATTAATGGTGACCTGCGGAAGATCGTCCAGGACGAAAGGATGGTTTTCTGATAAACCTCCACAAATGGTTATTCGGACCCTTACAGTAGATTATTGCAAACTCACTTATTTTAGATGATTTCGACTGTATATTGGATTTGTAAGCCTTTGATATTGTAAGGCCCAAAAGGGGCAATCCATATTCAAGCTTGTTGCACAAAAGGTAGGGGAAAATTCTTCTTTGAAGCTGTTTTTATTATAAATTTCATAATTTTGATTCTTTGATTTCATGTTTAATGTAATTTGAAACTTTTTCATACCTTTATGATACTCCATTTGATGAATTGGTGATGTTTTAAACGAACTCATGTTTGTTACTTTTGATTTTGATTCTAGGGTTCATGAAAAAAGTTGGGTGATAGGTGCCAAATATTGCATTATTTTGTTACCATTTTATTGGCACTTATCCCTTTTTGCGTACCATAATTTCTCCTTTTGTAATGAATTCTGTATTTTACTCTCCTCAAGGATAAATATTTTATTTTACTTAATTTTTCATTTTTAGGTGATAAATAAAGTCTAGATGAGTTGCGGAGCGAAAATACCAAAGACACAGGAAAAAGCCGAAGGAAACTCTAGCGGAAAAGAAGTGAAGAATGTGGTATGGAAGACTCAAGGATAAAAATGGGTTTAACAAGGAAGAATTTGTTCTTAAAGAAGAAGTGGGCTCAAGATTACCTAAGCTCAAACCCATTTCCTAAACCCAAACCCATTTCCTAAACCCAAACCCATTTCCTAAACCCAAAATCCAAACCCAAACCCGCTTCTCTCCTTAGCCGTCAGATTGGATCCATTCCATCATCTAACGGTCTCTTAATCAGAGTACATCAAGATTTGAAGTTCATGTATAACACTTTAGCACCTAACTCCATCTAGGACGGTCAGTTTCGATGTACTCCATCATCCAACGATCACTCCACTCCTAGTTCCATCGTGCCGTCTGAGCGTTCCTTCATCTCTTCATCCTACGTCTTTCACGGTCTAACATCAACTCTCGAAAAGTCCGCTCAACACCCAAACGCCAAACACCTACACCATCACCCAAACACTCCCTTCTCCCATTTCCATCGATCTCTTCTCCCCTCTCTTCTTCCCAAAACCAACAGCGCCTCTTCCCCGACCATGGCAGCCTGCAAATCCATCTCCATCTTCACCTCAGCCCATACCCCGACCAAGACAGCACCACCATCACCCTCCTGCCCCAGCTTCTCCCTCTCTCGTTTGTAGCGTCAAACTAGAGCTACAAACTCGAAAGTGAGCAGCTAGGTCTAGGGTTCCTACACAGTGAGCTAGAGACACCAATAAGCAACAATAGGAGCATAAGAAGAGCAGAAGAACAAGAAGAAAGTATGGGTCAAGAGCAGAATCGAAAATTGGTGAGTAATTTGTGTTTTATTTTTCAAAACCCTAATTTCTAGAATTTGGGGATTTGCTTTAGGGTTTGTGTAACCTATAAATTAGAACACTGTATTTGTGTAATAGCTAGTCTTGGATGACCCAAGCTCAAAAATTCAGTAAAGATTACAACTTCACTTTCAATTTGATATTCATGTCGTGTTACTGTTTAGCTTTGCATGTTAGGTCTTTAATTTATTTTTCCATCTTCTATGTTTAGCTGTTCTCTTAGTTGATAACCCAAGCTAGATAGATACTTGGGTTCATGTTTTTTTTTGTTTACTGTTTGATGTTTGAAGTTCACTTTCATGGTTAATGTTCCATTTTGAAAATTGATGTTTTAGTTTGAAGTTTACTATCACTGTTAGTTTAATGTCACTGTTAGTTCTAGGTTTAAATTTCAAACTCAATTTTAATTTCAACTTCATATCCTGATTAGTTTTAGTCTAGGTCTTGTTTTGATAGTTGCTTCCATGTTTAATGTTTTTTTTTTTACTGATCATTTATGTTTTAGTTTCATGTCCTGTTTAATGTTAGTCTTAGTTCATGTCTTGTTTAGAATTTAGTTTATGCATTGATAATTTCAATTCCTTGTTTGATGTTTACAATTTTAATTTTACTTCACTGTTGATGTTTTAGTTCCAAGTCCCTGATTCAATTCAGCTTTAGTAGATTGTTAATGCTTCTAGGATTGAGACTTGGATTATCCAAGCTCAAGAGTTCAGTGTCATACAAGCTCTTGTCACTGTTCTGTTCCTCAAGTTCTTGTCCTAGTTCTCTATATGCTTCCAGTTCACATGTCTAGGATGATGAGCTAAATTTCATTACTAAGGCTTTGATGAAGCCTTAAATCCCTGTAGCTAATGCTTGCTTAGTTATACATGTCTTTTGTAAGTTTTCATGATTAGGAAGATTAGAAACACTTAGGCTCTAAGCCACATTTAGTTGCACTTTAAGTAGTCAACTAATGTAGGACTAGGGAACTCTAGATGTCCCTTTAGTCATTCCATATATTTGAACCCTGGGACAAATGAAGGCTGGAACCTTCATCACTGCCCAATACCAAAGGGACAAAAGAAGTTATCAACTAGCATGCTTGAGCTAAGGGTTGGGTGGATTCAAGGTCTTAGTGATCCCCAAGCCCTTGCATATTGCTTCCCTGTTTTGTTTTAATAGTATTTCTTGTTTTCATCTTCTTTGCTTATTGTTTTCCATAATCTCTACTGCCCATTTCTTCTCATTTTCCCTTGCTGTTTTACTTGCTGTGTTGCCCATTTCTTCTCTTGTTCCATTGCTGTTTCTACAGCCCATTAACTGTCCACAAATTCTCCCACAACCCATAAAGCCCACTGTTCACTCACAGCCCACTGTTCACTGTACTCCCACAGCCCATTAGCTCACTGCCCCTTAGAAGCCCAGCCCACTATTGACTTAGAAGCCCAGCTAGCAAAGCCTAGGAGTCCATTTAGCAAACTAGACCATAAGTTAGCAAATATCCCTCCAAGTCCCTGAGGACATTACCATTTCTTGCATACTAGCTACAATAAGCCTGTATACTTGCAGGTTGAGTTTGTAGGATCTTTTAAATCCATATCATTGGGTTTTCTTCTAATTTAAAAATTATCCATGGGTACTCTAAATTTATTGGAATTGATCTTTACTTCCTCTTGAAACTCAATTTAAAAGCAATTCAGGGTTTTCTGAAACAAATTTCTATCCTGTTTTTGGGATAAATTTTCACTCCGTTCATTTGACTCTTATTTTAATTATATTTTATTTTGTAAAAGAGTGCCTTTTCTTATTTAAAAATATCCAAGAATCAATGGATTCCGACAAGTAATGAAGTTTGGGTGAATTTTTAAGTATAGACTTCCAAAACTGTAATTTCTGAAGAGTTTGGTTGCTGCCCTGTTTATTCGAGACTTTTCGAATCAATTATATACCTGATGTCTTCTGGTTATGATTCTTATGTCAAATTATAATCTCTCATATTTATAACAAGACCAATTTTGCTAAATTTCATTGAATAATTAATTTTCATGAATTATTGATTGTGAACTATCAAAACTGTAAGATTCTTTAAACAATATTTCTGGTTGACGTTTTCAGAGATTTTAGACATTGTTAATGAATTTATCATTTTATTTTATATTTTTATTATGATATATTAACTTATCTTCTTTCAAATTATTCAATAATCAATAGATTTGAATGAGTAATAAATCATGTGTGAATTTTTAAGTGAAGACTACTAAATCTGAAAGTTTTCTGAAATGTGTTTACTGTCATATCTTATCTGAGATATTTAGCCATGTTCCTTAATTTATTATTTTTCTATCATATTTTTAATATGATATAATTTCCTTTCCTATTTAAAATGATCTAAAAACCACTCATTTCCATTGTGTAATTAATGTTAAATTGTTTTTTAAACACAAGCTATCTAAACTGAAAACTTTTAAAATTGGTGTTGCTGTCCTGTTTTGTTGAGATGTTTAAACCTAACTATGTACCTCATTACCTTTGTTTATAATTTTTATGTCAAAGTAGGATTTCTTAGACTTCAAATTTTACCAAATTATATGAATTTAGTTGTGTAATAAATTTTTCATAAATTATTGTATGTAGACTGCCGAAATTGCAATTTTTGTAGAAGATGAATTCTGTTCAGTTTGTTGAACTACTTTTGACACAGCTAAAAAAGTTATATTATTATCATATCATTTTTATCCGAAGTCTCATGTTATTTTCTTTAAAATTAGCCAAGAAACATTCATTTTCGTTTTGTAACGAATTCTGCATAATTCTTTGAAAACAGGTTCTCAATATGAAATTTCAAAAACATTTTGCAATCGTCTTATAACTAAATATCTTGTTTTCTAAGATATTTGACTTTCTACTTTTAGTTAATTATTTTTTTATGATATTTAGTTATAAGACGACTTTCCATGATAATTTCTTAGAGTAAGTGGTTTAAAACAAACTTTTCGTGCTAACTCTTTGGTTTGAATGAAGTTATTGATTCAGAGATTATGCCCATCTCTAATATTTAATACTTAAATGTTTGTTTTATATGGAAAAATCCAAGGTAAGTTTATTTCAAAGTTTGTGAATCAATATTTGGTTGATGGTTGTTCGATACTTGTATTTAACGATGTTTGCGAACTATTTATGAATTGCATTGAGCATCATTTTGGTTACGCACCCTACTGATGAGTTTGTTGGGCCCACAATGGGAAATCTATATTAATGGTGACCTGCGGAAGATCGTCCGGGATGATAGGGTGGTTTTCTGATAAACTTCGACAGATGGTTATTCGGACCCTTACAGTAGATTATTGCAAACTCACTTGTTTTAGATGATTTCGACTGTGTATTGGATTTGTAAGGCCTTTGATAGTTTGATTTGGATGTGCTCAAAAACTTAACGCATTTTTTATGCTTGAATCGATTCGGTATCTTATAGTTTTCTGTATTTGGGCATTCTTTATACTCGTGTTATCATATCGTTCACTCTCTACTGGGATGTGGCTCACCCTTTTGTCTTTTTTTTTTCCACAGAGATTGAGGTCAGCTTGAGGTAGTAAGCTTTCTTAAGCTTTGGGGTCAAAGTGAGTACATCACTTTGCGATCATGTATATCTGGGTAGGTTTATGGAAAAATAATTCTATATTTTCTTACTGTTGCAGTTTCTTATTGTCTTGGTTTGTAAAAAAATGTTACCTTCCTTGCTTAATGTTGTTGTTTGTAAAAAGAGTATTATAATTAATAAGTGTGGGTCATGTTAAATGGTTTCATGTCTCATATCTTGTATTCCACATTTTTTGGTTAATTGATTTATGTAAATGAAACTTCTTTTGTTATGTTTAATAACAAAATGAATTTTACTCTTGTTTACAAAATGGTTTTCAATCCGTGTATCTCAAATGGCAGCTCGGACAATTTGGAACTTGTCATTGATTGAAATCCACGTCCGACTGGAAGGGAAATATTTTTCTGGGACATCACAGTTGGTATCAGAGCATACTTTTCGATTTCCTTTAGGTTTTTCTTTCTTTTTACACAAGTGTTTTCCGCAGTTTTACTCTGTTTTGTTTGGAAATTTGAGTATTTAAACATTGATTTCATTAAGGGTTTTTAAAATATTTAAAGTATCTATTTATTTTCTGAAACTTTAAAAAAACAACCGGATACCATAATATGTATATTATTGGGTTGTTAGTAATGAGTAGTTACTAACAAGGTTAACCTTTTTCAAGTTTGTTTTGTTGATTCTGATTAGTGCGAATTCAGTGCATTCTGTTTCACCTAAGAAGAAGAAGGGTCTCAATAAGGATACTGGGATTCTAGAATCGTAAAGTCTAGCACATTTATGGAAGTGATCTGGCAACATCACAACTTCGAAGAGACAACTTGGGAGGTTGAATCCGAGATTCGGAAGAAATATCTTGAGTTATTAGGAGGTATGATTCGTGAGTCTCTTTCTTTGTTTTGAATTTCATGACAAAATTCTTTTTAACTTGATAATAATGTAATATCCACGTTCTTTTTCATAAAATATTAGGGTGCGAGCCCAAGCCTTGGATTGGAAGACTAAAAGTAACAAATGTGGAGTGTGAAATCTAGTTGTCATCGTATTTCGGTTGAGAAACACTTGGCTTATGCCTGAGAAATTAAATTTCAGTCCATGTGAGCTTGCCCGCATCGTGCACATTGGTAATAAAAAAATTTATACCTCTAAATTGCATCAAAAAGACACATACCAGGGGCATGTGTCGCGTTTAAGTCGAATCAGGGCTATTTCAGCCTTTTTACTTTCTTTGGTAAGCTTCAATTGCTGAATTTCGGTCAGAATTCATCTATTTGTTTTCACTTCTAATTTAACTTTTTGCTACATAAAATACAAGAAAAATTCTATCACAAAACTTGGAATTTCAAGCTTGTTCTATATTGTTTGCTCGTTAGACTCAAGTAGGTGGCTTTGGATTCATTTGTTGCAAAAAAGGTAAGAAAAAAATCCTTCTTTGAAGCTGTTTTTATTTTGAAATTCATGATTTTGATTCTCTGATTTCATGTTTAATTTAATATTAATCTTTTTCATACCTTTATGATACTTACTCCATATGATGAATTGGTGATGTTTTAAACAAATTCATGTTTGTTCCTTTTGATTTTAATTCTAGGGTTTATGAAACAAGTTGGATTTTCTTCTAATTTGATGTGAAAACTATATTTCTTCTTAAATTATCCATGGGTACTCTAAATATATTATAATTGATCTTTACTTTCTCTTGAAACTCAATTTAAAAGGAATTCAGGGTTTTCTGAAACAGATATCTGTCCTGTTTTTGGGATAAATTATCACTATGTTCACTTAACTCTTATTTTAAGTTATATTTTTTTTTGTAAAAGAGTGTCTTTTCTTATTTAAATTATCTAAGAATCAACCGATTCCGATAAGTAGAAGTCTGGGTGAATTTTTGAGTATAGACCTCCAAAACTATAATTTCTGAAGAGTTTGGGTACTGCCCTGTTTAATCGAGACTTTTCCAATCAACTATATACCCGATTTCTTCTGGTTATGATTTTTATGTAAAATTTTAGTCTCTCATCTTTCTAACAAGACCAAGTTTTCTAAATTCCATTGAATAATTATTTTTTCTTGAATTTGTGATTGTGAACTATCAAAACTGTCATATTCTTTAAACAGTTCTTCTTCCTGACGTTTTAAGAGATTTCCGACCTTGTTAATGAATTTATCATTTTAGTTTATATTTTTATTATGATACCTTAACTTATCTTCTTTCAAACTATTCAATAACCAATAGATTTGAATGAGTAATAAATCATGTGTGAATTTTTAACTGAAGACTACTAAATCTGAAAGTTTTCTGAAATGTTTTTATTGTCAGATTTTATCGGAGAGATTTATCCATGTTCCTTAATTTATTATTTTCTATCATATTTTCATATGATAGATTTTTCTTTCCTATTTAAATAATATAAAAACCACTCATTTCCATTGTGTAATGAATGCTACACAAAGTTTTGAACACATGATATTCAAACTGAAAACTTTTAAAATTGGTGTTTCTGTCCTGTTTTGTTTAGATGTTTAAACATATCTATGATACTCATTACTTTTTTTTTATCATTTTTATGTCAAAGCGATTTCTTAGATTTCAAATGATACTAAATTCTATGAATTTAGTTGTGTAATGAGTTTTGCACAAATTATTATATGTAGACTGCTGAAACTGCAATTTTTGTAGAACATGAATTGTGTTCAGTTTGTTGAGCTATTTTTGACACAGCTAAAACACTTATAATATTTTCATATTATTTTTATCTGAATACTTATGTTTAGTTCTTTAAAATAATCAAAGAAATATTCATTTTCGTTTTGTAACGAATTCTGCATAATTCTTTGAAAACAGGCTCTCAATCTGAAATTTCAGAAACATTGTGTAATTGTCTTATAAATAAATATCTTGTTACGAACCCTAATGATGAGTTTGTCGGTCCCACAAGTGGCAATTCATATTATCGGTGTCCTGCGGAAGATCGTCCGGGACGATAGGGTGATTTTCTGATAAACCTCAACAGATGGTTATTCAGACCCTCACAGTAGATTATTGCGAACTCACTGGTTTTAGATGATTTCGATTGTGTATTGTTTTATTTTGATGTGCTCAACAACTTAACGCATTGTTTATGCTTGAATCAATTTGGTATCTTATCGTTTTCTGTATCTAGGCATTCTTTATACTCGTGTTATTGTATCGTTCACTCTCTACTGGACTGTGGCTCACCCTTTTGTTTTGTTTTCCACAGAGGTTGAGGTTAGCTTGAGGTAGTAAGTTTTCTTAAGCTTGATGCATTAAGCTTTGGTGTCAATGTGAGTACATCACTTTTGTTCATGTATATTCATGTATATCTGGGTAGGTTTATGGATAAAGAATTCTATATTTTCTTACTGTTGCAGTTTCTTATTTTCTTGGTTTGTAAAAAATCTACATTCCTTTATTAGTTTTGTTTTTTTTGTAAAAAGAGTATTATAATTAATAAGTGCGGGTTATGTTAAATGGTTTCATGTCTCATATCTTGTATTCCACATTTTTTTGGTTAATTGGTTTATATAAATGAAACTTCTTTTGTTATGTTTAATAATAGCATGAATTTTACTCTTGTTTACAAACTAGTTTTTAGTCCGTGTATCTCAAATGGAAGCTCGGAGAATTTGGAACTTGTCAGTTGACCGAACTCCACAGCCGACTGGAAGGGAAAAAAATTTTCCGGGTCGTCACAGTTGGTATCAGAGCATACGTTTCGATTTCCTTTAGGGTTTTCTTTGTTTTACACAAGTGTTTTCCGCCATTTTACTCTGTTTTGTTTGGAAATTTGGGTATTGAAACATTGATTTCATTACATGGTTTTGAAAAAGTTTAAAGTATCTATTTATCTTACGAAATTTTAGAAAAATAACCAGATACCATAATATGTATATCATTGGAGTGTCAGTAATGAGTAGTTACTAACAAGGTTAACCTTTTTCAAGTTTGTTTTGTTGGTTCCTATTAGTGCGAATTCAGCGCTTTGTGCTTCATCTAAGAAGAAAAAGGGTCTCAATAAGGGAATTGGTATTTTATAACTGAAAAGTCTAACAGATTTATGGAAGTGATCTGGAAACATCGCAACTTCTAAAAGAAAACTTGGGAGCTTGAATCCGAGATTCGGGAGAAATATCTTGAGTTACTAGGAGGTAAGATTCGTGAGTTGATGGTATTTTTACAATGATGTTGTAGTAGTAGGTTCGTTAAGACTTGTGAAAGCAGATTTTTTAGACTTAAATTTTTATAAATGAAAATAACAAACTCAAAACAAAAAGTGTTGTGAAAATTATGGAGAGACTGGGGATATGATTCCACCAATTTTCTCATTAATGTGGTTTATAAATCAATTCTAAACAATATAACTCATATGATAAAGTTTTGTTGACTCTAATTCATTGCCTAAGGTAGATTTCGAAAATAATGCATGTAAAGCGAAAACATGGGACATCAAAACTTCTAAGATAAGCATGATCCATCAATTGTAATTACAACCATTCAATGAAACTCATAAATCAATTGAATAACAATGCAAATAGTCGTAAAAAGAACTAATAAAATTACCACATTTGTGAAAGTTGGCTTCCTTTTTCGCCCCAGAGGATGGGTTTAACTCCTTATCATGGAAACACACTCAAAATTCATGTTTATTGCTCAAAGGGGGTTTACAAAGATGAAAAAGGACGAATAATGATTAAACCGGGTTGGTAACACTTATTTTTGTTACAAACCGAACTGTTGAGAGAGTAGTTTGAGAAGATGAAGATGAAAAACATGGAAAATAAAAAAAAATTGAATTCACTAATCTTGAGTATTCAAGTGATGATTCAATTGATGATAGCTCATCTGAATCTTCACCTCCTTCCTCTCCTAGAGTATTTGTTAATCTTCACAATGATCCGCATATGAGTTATCTCTTAGATGGTGATTGTATTCTTTCCCAAACTCAATATCAAGATGAAAACGATGGATTTTACCAACCAAAACCGGAGGAAGAGTATTTGGGTACCCAAGTATGCTCCAAACTTAGATAATGTTGGTTGAATTGCTCCAAATTTTCAAAAAAAATGTAAATTTTGGCTTGTTCGGTTCCCTTATGTGAATAACATGTATAGGTAACCGAACTCATCTAAAAGTATAGTTCGGTTACTTTATCCAAACATGCAGGTTACCGAACTCGCTATAATGGAGCTTTTTATATGTTCGGTTAACATACATGTTACCGAACTTTGTTTATAGGATTTCCAGAGTAATGTTCGGTTTGCCCGCAATGTTGCCGAACTTTAGGGTCTAGAAGTTTGGTTGGTTCGCAACCAGTAACTAACCGAACGTTACGTAAAATAAGATTTGACATAGTGTACAACGTTCAGTTGGTTCGAAAACTGAATATGAACCAACTATCTAACCGAACTATACATAATATAAGATTATACTAAGTTTAACAAGTTCGGCCGGTTGGCAAACTTGAACCCAACAACATAACTAACCGAACTGAGCAAACAAAAAAAAATCAAAAGTTTCAGAGTGATATTCGGTTACCTAGTTAAAAATGGAAGGTAACCGAACTATGTACTTGTTATTTGTTTGGTTACATGTCAACTTGCTTTACAAACCGAACCTTGATTTCGGTTATGGCAATAACATTATCTTGTTACCGAACTTGTTTGTGATTGCAATTGATGTTGTTCCATTTCTTCTAGATTGAATGCCAACCTATACCAATGGATGATCAACCTTCTCCGGTTGGTATATTGTTCGAAGATACATCCCATCACTATGTCAATGATTTGGTCTTTAAAGAACCTATTGATGCGGAGAATTGGTCTAGAGAGCATGCCAAAAAAGTCATGTGTGTATTAGTTTTGAATGTAAAAGAAAGAAAAACTCGTTTTGAAATAGTTTGTGATAGAAGTGGAGATCCGGATGTTAGTCACAAGAGGAAGGGTTATGTGTATAAAGGAAAGACGACGAGGAAGAACACAACGTGCTCAAAGAAAATTAAATGTCCGTTCAAGCTAGAATTTAGTAAGTGCAAAAATGGAATGGATGAGTTCTATCTATGGATAAGGTGGTAGGTCATCATAACCACCCTCGTACAGAGGATCTTGAAGGACATGCAATGACCACAAGGCTCACTCCTCAAGAAATGGAAAAAATTGCTAAGTATAAGAGAATGGGTATTTTGATAGACGCATTTGTGTGTCTATTTTCATCCCTATTGTGTATACTATTAGTACCCATTTTTATTATTATTATGGTGTTTTTGTTTGTTTAGGTGTTTTTGAAAAAATACACTTGTGTGGAAAAAATGGCTCGAAAAGTGGTATTTTACACCCTGGAGAAAATTACTAAAGGCACCCCAAAAATGTACCGGAGGCACCATAGAAATGCACTGGAGGCTTCCTAGAAATATGTTGGAAAACCCCCAGAAAAAGTGTCAAAAGGCACCCCTCGAGCTGTCAATTTATAACCCGGCTTGCGGGTTGACCCTAACTCGGCTTGTTTCAACCCGACCCGGCTTGGCTTGTTGTCTAAACGGGCCGGGTTAGGGTTGGCATATCCAACCTTACTAGAAAACAAGCTGAGCTAGAGCCACGGGTTGCCCGCCAACCCGTCAAAATTAATAAATATATCCCTCAACCCCACCAACTCTTTAAAATCCCTGATTTGCAAACATATATAACAATTTAATTAATTTTAAATTAATAAATAAAATTAATTTTGGATCTAACCAACATATATAATAATTTTTAGATTTTAAATAATCAATCAATAAATTAAGTTACATCTTAGGTTCATCGATCACATATTTATTCAGGATGTCCCAAATTGAGATACATACGGAGAGGAGGAGAATTTGTTTCTAGATAGACATAAAGTGATAGAGGATCGTTTATAAAAAAGAATAACCACAAAAAAAATGTAAAAAGGAGCAGAACTTCTCAAACAATGGGTTAGTCTTACTCACAATAATTTAAACTTATAAAATGATTAAAAAAATGCTTAATTAGTTGATGTTATCGTGACGTGCCTAGGAAAACTAAAGTGCCCTAACCGGCTACATCGTTGATTAAGTGGCAATAAGAACGTCCGCTTCACAACTCAGTGGTGGGGCTTTTAGCTAAACACCAAATTGACATAGGTTTGACCTTTACAAAATGAATAATCCTATATTTTAATTTTAATTTTTAATTTGACGACATTATCAAGCCAACCCGCAACCCTTCTAGGGCTAGAGTTGGGGTTTTGGGCTTGTCCATGAACAGTTCTAGATCTAGGGCTGACCCTAACCCGTATATGGCTTGTCAAGCTAGGGCCGGGTTGACCCTAGCTTGCCCCGTTGACAGCTCTAGGTACCCCAGAAAAATTAATAAAGGCACCCTCATTTTGGATAAGGGCACCCCTCAGGCACCCAAAGGATGAAGGCACCCGAGTTTTGGACTAGGGCCACTTCATTTCAAAATTTTGAATTTTGGCAGGAAAACATGCATGAAACTGACAGAATTTTGATCGAACATTTGGAAGTGATTTTGTGCGATTCAATCGCTGAAACTTTGTGGAAAGATGTGATTTATCATAACAAATCTGGTATCAGTGTTGGGTTCGACCAGAATTAGCAGGAATGCTGAGATTTAAAGAATTAGAATTTTATGTTTTGGCGGGAAAAAATGATTTTAAACTGCCAAATTTTTAGTTAAGGATTTGATGGTGTTTTAGGCCGATTCAATGCTTGAAACTTAGTGGGTTTGTTACTCTGGGATAGACAAGGATGATATGGAGCTTCCTTTCGATCCAGTTGGGCTATATAAGACGCGAGAAGAAATCAGAGAGCTCGTGCATGGAAAGAGCTGTTTGACAGAGTTTCATGAGTTCGAGAAGATTTTTAGCGTGTTCAGTGCATGCTTGATGACCCGAGCAGTGCAGAGGAGTGTGTAGGAGTTAAATAAGGAAATATTTTCAACTGGAAACACATGGAGGAGTTTAAACAGGAAACTATTGTCGAGAAAGAATAACTGAAAATATTTTATAATTAACTCGAATATTTGATGCTGCTGTGGCTATAAATAGGATCCCTTGGAGTCCTAGAATGAGAGTCGAGGGTTGGGAGGATAGAAGAGAGCTGACAGAGGAAGAAAAATTCACTTCCATCATTTTCTTCTTCTGCTGCTGCTCTTCGAGAAGAACACGAAGAACGGACTCGCAGAAGCCGTCGTTTATGAACAGTGTAAACGACATAGAGGTGATGGTCGTATGCAACGGTTAAACATCGTTTAACATTTATCGTTCTTTGTAACGGTATTCTGTAACGCCTATAAGCGTTGCAGTTTCCCAATTTTCACCATTTTGTCTGTTTTCACCATTGTAAACACTTTTTGAGTAAATAAAAATTCTTTTGAGAGCATTTTTACTATGATGAGTTTATTCCCTCTTAACCAAGGCAAAGAGGAAGCTATTTACGAAACATAAATGGGAAATTATTCATTTTCTCTTATTTTATTAATCACTTAATCACTGCTTTTGCAGAGTTTTTAAAATTGTTTGAATAATTTACTTAATTATTTGTCATTCAGTTTGATAGATTATGCTTGGTTAAATCTCTTGATAATCTATGCTTAAGGTTTACAAATAATATTTGAGAATTTGTATGATTCATAGTGAATTAAAGATAAAAAAAAGGACTTAAAAATTGAATAGAGTTTTGAAATATTTATTATTAAATCTCGCATAATAGTGGAATCTAATGTCTTGGTTACACCTCTTGCCCATTGTTAAATAATATTTTTGTATATAATTTATTTATTTATTAAAATCTAAAAATATTATTATTTCCTTTACAAGTCTGATACGAATCCGTTTTTACCAATATTACTACAACTTTTGAAAATATATCAAATTTTTGGCGCCACCGACGCGGATTTGTGTTTAGGTAGAATTTTCTGTTTTTTTTTTAGATTTATTTTTCTTTGTTCTTTTTTACGTTATTTGGGTATTTGTCTGTGTGCTACAGGTTTTGAGGCTTGGATCGAAAAAAAAAAATTGGGGACTTGGAGCTACAGCGTAAAGCAAAAAGAATGAAAAGATGTCGAAGGACTTTTTTAAATTTTTTTTTTTTTTAGAAACTGTAATTAGGATTTTATTCTTGTAATTCTTTTTTCTTTTTCGCATTTATTTTTGGATATCTTTGGGACTTAATTTTTTTTTAAACCCTACGAAAGGGTCATATAAATAAAAAATAAAAAAAATATTATTAAATTGTGTGCAGGGATGGACGGCGATTACGATATCGTCTCGTCCCCTCGGGTTTGCACACTGACACCGGAGTCAGTGGACCGAGTAGACTACAAGGGTTCATCGCTTGTCTGGTACGGGAGGTAAGTCCAACGAAACACCCGCGAATCTCCTGTAAGCGGGTTTACTGTCTTCCTTAAGGTGATTATTTGTTGAGGACTGAACATGCTGTTTTTAAATTCCTAGTAAAGGGCAAGGCCTGTCCAATACAAGATAAGGGTTCAGATTTAATCACCGTTCCCTTCTTGCCCGTCTTAGGAAAACGAAACCTAACGCGACCGATAGGGTAGCGAGCTTGTTAGGAAAGTTTTTCGAATGATATTGGTTACTCTTGTAAGCACACTTCAAAGTTCATGATGGTTTCTGTAAGTTGAAACGTGCCGCCTTATAATGTCGGTGAGGCCTTGGGTATCAAAGCTCCATTGAGCTTCCCTCGTCTCTGTTTCACTTACATTAGCTCAGATTGATTCCATAGGGGTGTGCTCAAATTGTAATGAATTCCCTTTCGAGAGATAGAAGCTGGTATAGAAACAATCTAAGTGGAGCCATCATGATTTTTGTTTGCTAGATTTTATATGTTTGATTTGGTCGAGTCAGCCTTGTTTGTGATTGCGTAGAATTCCTTGCAATTAAGAATGTGCAACTGGTATGATAGAAGCCAATACAATGAGTATCGACCTGAATTTGAATATGGACATCATCAGTTTTATGATCATGATGGGGATAATAGTTGGGAACGCCAACCTTTTCAAGGTTATGGTTCATACCATAGTGAGCCCAATTACTATCCATACGCGAATTTGTCTTACGAGCAAAACTCTTATAATTCCTCTTCTCTAGATGAGGCGCGTAGGCTAGTTGAGTCAACACGTTGTAAGTTACTTGAGTCAACATATGAGTCAACTGAGATAAATGACTCAGTTGTGTACAAAAGAATCGAAACCAATAGTGAACCTTCTCTACATGATACCATCAGGAAGTCTTGTGAATGGATTGAGAAGCGTTTGTTAGAGGCGCATAATGCTCAATATAGTGTTTCCAATAGTACCCTTAAAATGAGGATAGTGATTCACATAATCAAGATAACGAGGTTAGAATTGGTAACACTACTTGTTTAGATGGGGTTCGGTCATTTTCATGTTATTATAATGATGATTGTGATGAGGATATTAGTAATGAAGAATCTGAAATATGTAGGCATAGTGATCAAGAATCTATTAATCCAATTGAGCTGTATAAAAATTATAGTATTTATAGTTCAAATCCAAATAGTGTTTATGATTATTCACCTATTCAAAAGGACGAGGATTTGATTAGAGATACCACCGTTTTAGACGATGTAGTTTTTCCTTTTGATTACGAAGCTGACAGTGGTTTAGAGGAACGGGTTTATTCCGAAAATGTTGTTTTAGAGTTTACGACTTAGAAACAATAGTCTTAGACGAAGAAGATAGACCCGTGGAGATGAGTAAAGATGCACTACCTGATAATAACTTAGAAGCATCATTTGACCATTTCCAAGAATCTGATGATCTAGAAATTAGGGAGATTGTGACTAGTCTATCTAGAGACACTGAAAACTCTAAGTTTGGGGGTGATTATCACTTTCCTAGTGCCTCACCTTTAAATCTCAGAAATTCCACTCACATAGGACTTGATATCCGTGCCTCAACCATCTTAAAGGATTATCTTCATACTCATTTTCCCGAACCTAATGATGTCCAAGAAGAAGTTCAGTCATTAGAAACCCATCCTCTGGTTGATGTGGTTTTCCCAGGCTATGATATCCAGATTGACTTTGTTTTGCCACCAAATAGTTTTCTTCCAATTGTGGGAACATATAGATTTCAAATGTGTCACTTCTTAAGTTCTGAGACTAAGCCTAGGTACTTTAGGTTAATAGAATCGACACATTTTCTTAAGAATGACTACTACTCTTACTGTGGTAAACTATGTGAGTCATATCTGATTGACTTAGAGGATCCTCAATTATTTAGGTTATTATTTTGTCCTTCTAAGTTCTTATTTGAGTTTTTCCAGACTCTAGGACCTAATAATTTGGATCCCACCTATGAGGAAATGCATCTGAGGAAAATATTTTATTTAGACCCTTTCATAGAACCTTAACCTGAACCACAATTAGATATAAATTTCTTAATCAATAAACTAGGTAAGGGTATGCTAGTCTTGTTCATTTTCTTGGTTCACTGCAGTTTCCTTTGGTCAGCTCTATTTGGTTTTGAAGACCCACAATTATTTAGGCTACTTTTGTACGGTTCGAGTTGACTAATCCTTTCCTAAGTCTGGCTGAAGACTTTAAACTTAGCACTTCATGGGAGGTAACCCATTTTCATGTAACACGGTAATATATTTCCTTAACTCTTTTACTTCAAATGGTAACAGTTTCTCCTTGTTTGTGCTTTTAGTTTCATCTTTAGAACATTTAAGACAATGTTAAATTTAAGTTTGGGGGTATGGGAGAAACTTTTTAGTTACAATAAATAAACTCAAGAGCCTAGAAATTTATGCCTATTAAGGATAGCACTAACCAATCTAAGTGGATGGAAGCATATTGGTTTTAGGAGTTGAGGAACCAATATGGCTAGATGGAAACATCTATAAAGTCTATTCATAAAAGCATAGAGCTCAGGTGTTAGAAATAACATGAGAGTTTCGCCATATCTCGTTGAGTCCTTTTCACCTTATATTTTATTTTAAGTGGTTTGGTGGGGCACACGGTTCAAGTTATTACCATTGCTAGGGTGAAGTAGAGTGACTGAGATACCAAAAAAAAAAAATTAGACCAGACCAATAGACCAAGTTGGAATAAATACTAACACTTGGATAGCAATATGTGTGTGTTCTCCCTGTCTCCGTTGCCTAAACAAGCGTGGAATGCAGGATCCAAGGGAATTACCACGTAATCTGCTGACAAGAAGCATGCGCTTGGATCCACAAGATCTAATCATGTTGTTAGTTCTTAAATAAATGTGTGTTCAATAAAGTCGACCACTTGTACCCTTGTATATGCCAGTTGTGTTGACCTAGAGTTAGGATTATCGACCAATGGTTCCCTTATATTCCAGTGTGTTGATATTAGTCAGACCGATATCTCAGTCATTTAGGTTAGGTTCATCTTGGCAGAGTCCTTCAGACAGATATACATCGTTCACCTTTAAACCATCTACATTTTTCTTTATCCATCTTCTTGATCTTTTCATGTGATTAGTTTAACTCCGAGTATGATGTCCATAGTGAAACTATCTTAGCAGATCTCTGTCACTTATATGTGAATTTTATTATGCTTGAGTGCAAACTCGTGTACAACAATTGGAATTTCGCATCAGGGTTTTTCCTCTTATAGTCAATAATTGTATGCCAACCAAGGAGATTCTTTAGTGCCTTACAAGGTTTTGCGTAGACGTCTAGGGTCTGGAGTGAAGGTTTTGTGGTTACACCTCTGGTAAACCCTCCCGAGATTAACTCGGTCATTAGGGACACCTAGTAAGTTAGGATTTTATTTTTTAGTTTTGATTTGCTCGGGACTAGCAAATAATAAGTTTGGGGGTATTTGATAGATGCATTTATGTGTCTATTTTCATCCCTATTGTATATATTGTTAGTACCAATTTTTATTCTTATTATGGTGTTTTTGTTTGTTTAGGTGTTTTTGGAAAAATACACTTGTGTGGAAAAAATGGCTCGAGAAGTGGTATTTTACACCCTGGAGAAAATTACTAAAGGCACCCCAAAAATGTACTGGAGGCACCCCAGAAATACACTGGAGGCGTCCCAGAAATATGTTGGAAAAACCCCAGAAAAAGTGTTAAAGGCACCCCAGAAAAATTAGTAAAGGCACCCTTATTTTGGATAAGGGCACCCCCAGGCACCCAAAAGATGAAGGCACCCGAGTTTTGGATTAGGGCCACTTCATCTTCTTCATTTCAAAAATTTGAATTTTGGCGGGAAAACATGCATGAAACTTGCAGAATTTTGATTGAACATTTGGACGTGATTTTGTGCGATACAATCGCTAAAACATTGTAAAAATATGTGATTTATCATAACAAATCTGGTATCAGTGTTGGGTTCGACCAGAATTGGCTGGAATGCCGAGATTTCAAGAATTAGAATTTTCTGTTTTAGCGGGAAAAAAATGATTTTAAACTGCCAGATTTTTGGTTCAGGATTTGGTGGTGTTTTAGGCCGATTCAATGCCTGACACTTAGTGGGTTTGTTACTCTGGGATATACAAGGATGATATGGAGCTTCGTTTCGATCCAGTTGGTCTAGATAACACGCGAGAATAAATCAGAGAGCTCGTGCATGGAAAGAGCTGTTTGACAAAGTTTCATGAGTTCGAGAAGATTTTTAGCGTGTTCAGTGCATAGTTGATGACCCGAGAAGTGCAGAGGAGTGTGTAAGAGTTCAACAAGGAAATATTTTCAGCTAGAAACGCGTGGAAAATTTTATAAAGGAAACTATTGTCGAGGAGAATAAAAAAGAATAATTGAAAATATTTTGTAATTAACTCGAATATTTGATGCTGTTTTGGGTATAAATAGGATACCTTGGAGTCCTAAAATGAGAGTCGAGGGTTGGGAGGATAAAAGAGAGCCGGCAGAGGAAGAAAAATTCACTTCCATCATTTTCTTCTGTTGCTGCTGCTCCTCGTGAAGAACACGAAGAACGGACTCGCAAAAGCCGTCGTTCATGAACAGTGTAAACGACACAGAGGCGAGGGTCGTACACATCAGTTAAACAGTGTTTGACATTTATCGTTCTTTGTAACTGTGTTCTGAAACGCTTATAAGCGTTGTAGTTTCCCGATTTTCACCATTTTCTCCATTTTCACCATTGTAAACACTTTTTGAGAAAATAAAAAAATTCTTTTGAGAGCATGTTTATTATGATGAGTTAATTCCCTCGTAACCAAGGAAATGGAGGAAGCTATTTATGCAACATAAATGGGTAATTATTCATTTTCTCTTATTTTATTAATCACTTAATCACTGCTTGTGCGGAGTTTTTAAAATTGTTTGAATAATTTACTTAATTATTTGTCACTCAGTTTGATAGATTATGCTTGGTTAAATCTCTTGACAATCTATACTTAAGGTTTACAAATAATATTTGAGAATTTGTATGATTCATAGTGAATTAAAGATAAAAAATGAACTTAAAAATTGAATAGAGTTTTGAAATATTTATCATGAAATCTCGCATAATAGTGGAATCTAATTTCTTGGTTACACCTCTTGCCCATTGTTAAATAATATTTTGTATATAATTTATTTATTTATTAAAATCTAAAAAAATTATTATTTCCTTCACAAGTCTGATACGAATCCGTTTTTACCACTATTACTACAACTTTTAAAAATACATCATATTTCACCACTCAATATGCTTCGCTTATTAAAGGAAGGTAACAAGGATAACATATCATCTTTGTCCACCATTTATAATGCAATTGATATAATAAAAAAGAATGAATTGAAGGATAGACAAGTAATGCAACAATTATTTTTTTGGGGTCAAGAAAAAGGCTACGCGGTTCAAAAGAAGGTAGGTCCAGAATAAGAAATAACTCATCTCTTCATTGGTCATCCGAAGAGTGTTCAATTATTTCAATACTTCCATGAAGTTCTTATAATGGATTGCACTTACAAGACTAACAAATACGATATGCCATTGTTGAACATTGTTGGCCATACGTCGACGAAGTCACCGTTTATCGTTGCTTTTTGTTTTCTAAAGGATGAGAAAGAACCAAGTTACACTTGGGTGCTACAATAAGTGAAGGATATCTACCGAGATGATGATATCCCCGGGGATATAGTGACGAATAATGAAGTAGCATTGATAAACGCAATAGAGTACGTCTTCCCATTGGCACATAATATGCTTTATACGTTTCATATATGGTGCAATGTGATGAATATGTGCAATCCTAAACTTTTTCCACCAAAGAGGAAAGCATTTGAAGAGATTTATAAGCTACTGGAAGATGAGCAAGCGGATGCAAAAGAGGAATTCGATAAACAATACACCATAAATCACTTTAAATGGGTTGCTCTCTCCGCTGAATGGGAGGCATTGACTTGGTCTCTTACCGAAGAAGAGTATAATATAAATCTTGCCGAATTTATCGAACATTGGTCTAGCCCCAAATATCCCGAGGATATTGTAATGTATGTGGTGGAGCAATGGTTGGAACCGCATAGAGAGCACTTCGTTTATGCTTTTACCAACTACCATAAATACTTTGGGAATCAAGCGACAAGTTTGGTAGAATCGGCTCACCATCGGTTGAAGAAAAATCTTTTTGGATGTGTCGATAATTTTGTTATTGTGTTTAACGCAATGGAGATTTACTTCAACCGCAAGATTAAGAGAATTAAAGATAAGTTTCAAAAAAGCCGCATCATGAAGTACAAAAAGATTGTAAAAAAGGTGGTAACATCAAGAAAATGGAGGACCTTCGGTTTTTCAAAGGAATCCACTACAATGTTTCACATGCTTGCATTAAGTCGTTAATGATTGAGGTGAATTTGATCGACATATAGGGAACCAAGCCGGACGAGGTGTGTATTTGCACATGATGTAGTCTATGGGACTCCCTTGTCACCATATGATAGATAATTATGAACATGGCATAATCCCTGTAAGCAATATAGATCCACATTGGAAAAAATTAAGTTTTATCCCTCCTCCAAAGGGCGATGTCGAGAAGAGTTTGGTGACAATTAAATGGGAAGAATCGTTATCGAAATGTAGCGGAACATGAACAAACTTGAATCTTTTGGGATGAAATGCGGCCAATCCTTTATCCTCAAACTCCGGACAATGTGAAAGAACCGAAAAAAGGCAAGGGCAAAGGTCGGCTAAGAGCCAAAGAAACAAAAAAAAAAGTTAGAGAATATGCAAAGGCGTTGGCTAAGAGGAAAAGTGAAATGACCCCTTTTACTAGAGATCCTTCGGGGCATGAGCATAACGCGGCGAAGTACCAAGAAGATTCTAAGAAAATGGTTAGGAATATAATGGAAAATGGCGAGATAAGTGAACGAGATATGAAGAAAAAAAGATCGATGTTACACTCTCCACCAACCCAACATACTCCATCGGAACCGAGCCAACCAATTCAACGAGACGTGAAGCTAAAGGCTCCAATCTGCTGCATCCCAGAAAGGAGTCGACCAATTGATGATACACCACCTCTTGTTGATAAAATCTACTTGGAAGAGCTACCTCCTTACATTAAAGATTACGTCATATCCACCGATGATGTCCCTCCGGATGGTAATTGCGGTTTCCACGTTGTCGTACAACAACTAGGGCCTTTCACTCAAGGTGCCAAGCTATATAATGATAATCAAATCACTTATGTCCGTCAAAGGTTGTTGATGAATCTAAAGGAGAAACCGGAATTTTACCGGACAATGTTGTCCGATGGGCATTCCTATATGTGGGCACTTAATCTCCGACGCATTCAATTGCGTGGTTCACTATTTCTAAAAAGGTGCTAGTTTCACATACACTCCAAAAATAACCATATGTGTCTAGCAACTTAAACGTAGGAGAATGGTTGCGTTGATTAACAACAACCATTTTATAGACTCCGGTTAGAAGACAATTGTCCGGTTACTTGGTAAATTTGTATAGGTAACCGAACTTCAGATGATTAGGATTGGTTTTGGAACCCCATGGTTCGGTTACATACCAATTTTTTTGCAGGTAACCGAACTTATTTGTTCGGTTACCTGCCATTTTTTACCAGGTTACCTAATACCACTCTGGAACTTCTGAATTTTATTTAACTGTTGAGTTCGCTTATATCGCAAATTTGTGATCAAACCGAACTTTCAAACAACAATGTTCGGTTTCTTAAGAAATTTGGCCTACTGACCGAACTACCTTATTGTATCTAAATAATTTTAATTTAATGAAACACATATGAGTCTAACAGCCGAACATAAGAATACCATAACTAATTGTTGGAAGCATACGAACATAAGAAAACAAACTACCAAATCCGCAATAATTTTTTTTTCGAAATATAAGAAAACAAACTACCAAATCCGCAATAAAAAAGTTTTCCAAACATAATAAACCAAAGTACTAAATGTTGCAATCAGTCATTGACGACGACCACTACGAGAAACTTTTGTACTCTTGCGTTTAGGAGCTTTAGCTTGTCTTTTGTCACTAAAAGTGTCATCTCCACTACTTTGTTGTTCAACCATCCGACTTGAACTTTCCCCTTCTCAGAGACTCCTATTCACCGGCATTGGATCAACAATGTTGGGTGAAAAAACATTAGTCAATTGGTTGTAGAGGTCTGTTTGTTCTTGAGTGTTCATCGGCTCTCCACTCCGGATTTTTGTCATAATTTTCTTCAACAATTTAGCACCTGACTTCACCTTTTTACAATCAAAAGCATAAATAACTATTATTTTTCAATATTTTATAATATTTTGAAAAGCAGAAATAAGAGTAAATATCTTACCGCCGAATTCCATAATATCAAGGCCTCATCACCACAGATAGGCGTATTCTTCATATTTTTCTGAGCCTCTTTCTCCACTGCCTTCGCTTTCGCTTTCTCAGCACGGGCTTGTTGTACTTTGTTTGTTACACGAGGATGAGAAAAAATTTCATACCATTCAATATATCCCTCGTCAGCAGCATTTGGCTCATTATACGAATCTTGACACTCTTCAATTGGAATAACATAATTACCAATGTTTTTCCATTCGTCCAATGATGGAGCAGGTTCGTATTTTGGAACAAAATTCATTTCGGTGTTCTTAGTTCCCCGCTTATTCACCTTGAAGTTGAAATTTTTCTCTTGTGGGACACTTTGGACACAAGAAAATTATCTCAATACTCTTAGAGGATTATACATTGTACAACCACCAGGATAAAACAACGGTCCATTGTAACCCGCTATAGGTGAGAAATCAATAACCTCAACATCTCCCTCTTCTCCATCTTCTTTAAATCTGTATGGATAGAAAACCACATCTTCGACTGTTGTATTATCCAATGTCTCCCTCAACCTCAACACCTTGTCTTTCTTACCCTTGTCCTGTGAGTTCAAAAATTCATATTTACCAGCTGTAGGATTTCCATAAGGCCAAGGAGTGTGAGCATGAGACAATTTCAGTTTAGGGAAGTGGTCGTACACCCAAACCTATGAGAAGAACCTACAAATGATACATTCACAATATGATTAGTAACACTACACATTCATTCACTTATCAAAAACAAAGTTCAGTTTGTTCGCAAAGAGAAGTTTCAAACACACAAAGAATAATTTAACGGGGTATCTGAACAAGGGTGTATAACCCTCTAAAGAAACAATTCTTAAGCCTCGAAGATTTTCTGAGCTCCGATTGAACGAACGAAAGAACCGCAATGCCCCAACAGTAGTTGTTCACCTAATCAAGGGGGTCCAATAGTTGGAGGTAATGGGCATTTACCACGTGACTTGAAGTGTCGGGGAATAAAATGGTTCCTAGTTGATATAACAAATAAGCAGTCACATGGTGCTTAATCTTCTATGGTGTCATCACCAACATTCCTTGAGCAACCAATTTTCTCGTCCCTCCAAACTCGTCAAACAAGGTTTTCATATTGATCTTTTTCAACTTCTTCTTGTACGTGCGATCTTCCTCAATTTCATTATACTCATCACCTTTCTTAGGCTCTTTTGCATCTCTTCTAAACTCATATTGTGCCTTGTCAGCGCTCCATCCTAGACATTTTTCGACCAACTTTTCAAGAAGTTCATAACTCATCGAGGGATCGTGGCCATCTCGAACACTTGTTCCCGTAATTGGTAGGCCTGAGATTCTAAAACAATCATCCGGAGTTATTGCCATGTCGCCAAATGGTAGATGAAAGGTATCCGTCTCTGGATAAGCCCTCTCGGAAAATGCAGAAACAGTGACAGCATCAAATTTTTGGTGTGCATGTTGTATCTCGTTCCATAGTACACAATCAAATACCGCCAACCGGACCTCATCACACTCATTCTCTATACTCCATATCTTGTTCTTTTGATGTTTCAAAACACGAACAACATTATTATGGTCCTACAAAAACAACATCATATCTTATATACTAATTTTTATATATATAGAAAAATATATGTCAAAATATATTAAAATGACTGAGAAATATTCATGGTTAAGATTCAATACCTTTGTATCTTGGCAGCCCATGAGTTTTTGTAGCCAAGCAATACCTCCCCTCCATCTCTTGGAGTACCATAAGTTGGGTTCTTTGGCGGCAAACACAAATTGTCATCAGGAATGCATGCATATCTAGCACAAGGCTTTTTAGGCGTCTTTATAGTGTTTTTTTAAACTATTTCTACTTGTTCATGTTCCTCTTCCTCTTCATCCGAGTCTTCCTATGATTCGTCATCTTCATTATCTCCGTCCTTATCTCCGTCTTCCTCATCTTCTTCACCGTCATCACTGTAATCCTCATTTCCTTCTTCTTCTTCAGCTGGTTCCTCTTCTCCACCTTGATTATGGTCTTGATTGCCTATCTCTTCCACACTCTCTTCATTAACTTGTTGGATTATACAACACCCGGTAATGACCCACCTCCAAACTTAGCATTTTTGGCTCCACGCTTATCGGCACCTAAGTTTTTTTGGCCTCGAGGCGTGGGGGTTCTCAAATCTTTCGGTAATGGTTGGTTGGATTTCTTACCTTTGCCACTGATCAAAAAAACAAAAGATATTAGCTTAACCGATACATGATTCAATAAATCAGACGCAACATAAGGGTTCTCAGCGTAAGGTTTGGTTAGTAGGAATAATTCACGAAAAACATGCCAACTCTAAAAAAAAAAATTGTGTTCCAGGGAAGATTTCGGTTAGTCCAGATTTTTGCGAACAAACCGAACACCACATATATGTGATTAGGGAAGAGTTCGGTTTGTCAAGGTTTTTTGCGAACAAACCGAACATAGTGAAAAAATTTCGGTTATATGAGAACTCAACATAGTGGAAAAAATAGAACAGTTCGGTTACATGGGATTTTTTTATTTTTTTGTAATATGTGTAGAGTTCGGTTACAATATAGTTTTAAAAATTTATGCGAACCAACTGAACAGAGTTTAAAAGGTTCGGTTATATGAGAACTCAACATAGTGGGAAAAATAGAACAATTCAGTTACATAAGATTTTTTTTTTTCTTAATATGGGTAGAGTTCAGTTACAGTAGAGTCTTAAAAATTTATGTGAACCAACCGAACATAGTTGAAAAAGTTCGGTTATATGAGAACTCAACATAGTGGGAAAAATATAACAGTTTAGTAACATTGGATTTTTTTTTTTTTTTTTGTAATATGAGTAGAGTTTTGTTACAATATAGTTTTAAAAATTTATGTGAACCAATTTTAAATTTTAAATCCTATGGAACCGAATTGTTCGTCGTGTTCGTCCTTTCAGAAAGTTTGGTTAAGAAACTAGGGTTTTTGTGAAACGTGTTCTAACCGAACAAGGCACTGTAACTTCCATATAACTCTATTTTGATGATTTCTATTCAATTGAACCGACGAAAATCAAACTAAAAGTAATGAGTTTGTCGGAAAATACCTGCGGATCGGTCCCATGGCAGACTCAGGGTTCTTCTTGCGTCTGTTATTCCGGATTAAGTGTTCACCTTCCGGTTGAAGTTCGTTCTCGATTTCATTTGGTTGATTAGCTAGATGTTCTAATGGTGGACCTGTTCCTGGGAGTCTTTTGATTTGCTTTCGGAAGAACCATTCTTATACTTGATTGATTAATCGACGATGAAAATTTTATGAATCGACGATTAATTAATGAAAACGATGTTGAAATGGGGAAGAAAAGAAAAAGAGGAGAACTGTTTTTCTCCCAAAGAAACTGTGCTGCGGCATTTTTTTTTAGATTAGGTTTGTCGATTAGAAGGTAGGGTTAATGTTAATTAGGGTAAAGGACAATTTGATAAACTCACTGTTTTAGGACACCCCTTACCATTGTAGTGTGGATGGCCTTATAAAACAATGGATGGCCTTATAAAACAATGGTCCAAACAAAAAGATGGTCCCAAAAAATCGTTCCAAATAGCGAGAGAGGGGTATAGATAGATTGCTTCCTGTATCTCAGCAGAGCAGACGAAGAAGAAGAGAAGAAGGTGTTAGCGTCAAAATCCCGAAAATTTTCCGTTCAGGTTCGAATTCGATCAAATTGTTGACTAAATAGGTATGTTAGTTCAATTTTGTCTTCCTATTTTTTCTTTAATATCTACTTAGAATTTCACAAACTTGAAAGTTAACTTCCTTACCTTGACTGTTATCGCACATTCCTGTTTTTCTTTTGGGTTTAAACAGCGATGATTGTTTCTCCTGCTTCATTCTTTCAGGATCAAATAATGATGACCAAGATGATGGTGGTGGTGTATGCGATTTCTTGAACTGTTTTTCATTAGGATTTGATAACGAAGGCCATGACGCCACAGAGGATAATGAACTTTGTTTCGGCTCCATTCTTTTACGATCAAGGAAAATCTTTATATCGGGTTGTAATAAGGAATCCATTGCATTATTATTTACATGTTTGATAGCAGTTTTGGCAGCGACGGATTCGTTCTTGTCTGGATGAACCATTAACGCCATTCTCTTGTACCTTTTCTTGATAGTTTCTATATCAACCAAATCATCATCTTCATCGGTAATTCCCAATATAGCGTACCAGTCTTTGGTACTATTTCGATCATCAATTTGTATCACAACAGAAGCCGCAACATGAACTTTATACGCAGCAATCTGTTGTTGCATTCCTGGTAAATTAGGACTAAGTTGTGAAGCAATATATGCATCCGCTAGCGCACTTTCAACGTCTCTGTCAGTGAATTTCAATTCTGCTTCATCTTTCATCATTCTTGCAGCGCCTTCGACCAGGTATTAAAATATTTCTTCGATACTAAATTCACTTATTTCATCTTTCATCAATTCTTTATCTTGTTTTAAGATTAGATGATCAGACACATATTGTTTGAAGATTTCAAACAGCTCTCCATCTCTATTTATGTAACTAAAATCTTCTTCATCTTGTATACCGAACAAATCAAATATGTCTACTCCTGCTACACCAATCATATCAAGTATCACATCTTCTGCTTCTTCCATGTTTTCCACTAACTAGGATTAATGGGGGATTAATATCCAAGCACAGATCGATTCACGCCTTCTGGCTTGTTTCTATCTCTTGAGCTGAAAATTATTACTAGTTGCACGAGAAAATGGTTAGTCTCTTCTCTTATTACTTGCTTCCCCTTGTGTTTATAGGAAACACTACTTTCCTAAAATCTAACTTCCAATATTATTTAGCTAACCAAGTTACCCCGTTTATGGTAATTAATTAGGGTTTTTTTTCCGAGTTCTTATTGGTTTCCTAGTTTATTAGTTTGATTTCTTTTTCTAGTTTTAATGCTTTTAGAAAATATAAAAGCATGGCAAGGTAGGAAAAGTCTGAAACTCAGTTTTGTGCAGGTTATTATTATTGGTTAAACAAACAACTCTGATACTGTTGTTTGAGCAACCATGGGTGATACTGGTGTTTCAGATATCAAGGATGATAAATGGGTAGAAAGATACTTCGATAACTTAACTATTAAAGTAGTCAAGAAAGGGAACAAGCCACAAGTAGGAAAGGGAAGGAAGGAACATGGATAGGCAGATACTTCAATTACGTAAGTTCTAGAATTGCATATGATGGTTCCCCAAAACAACTTATATATCCAAGATCTGAAATCAAGGAACAACCAATTGATTTAGAGTCTTCACTTAAGATGTTTTTGCAAGAAGCAGCATGTGATGCTGATGACTGGACGGATGTCCACACGGAGTATGATGACAGGAGGTCATTCCCTGCGTTTCTTAACCTGATAGAACCATCTGGCCTGGAAAAGTGTGCCTCCAATGAGGTATGGAACTAAGTTCAACTTTTGTTTATTCCTCGCATCTCTTCCTTTATTTCAATCTCATGTCTCGTGATTTTTTCATATTGGTACAGGATGATGCCATCCATATTAGGTACCTTCAAGATAGATGTTAGCTGTCGTCCCTTAAGGTGTCGCCAGATGTTGTGGTTGCAGATGAATATGTTGAGTAATGTAATGTTAGTAGTGTATTAGGAGTGTTAAGTCAACTTTATATTTAGTTGTGTGTGTTGACTAAATATGTGGGTGTAGGACATCCACAACTTGTAAGGTCTATTATAGACCAAGTAGAAGAGTTTTTCTAATCTCTTCAACTTAATGAAAATAGAGAGAGTGAGAAGAACCAAAGAGGTTCCCACTACTCCATTATCAAAATCATCCATAAACATCTCTTTTTAATCACCCAAACAACCAACAATTGGTATCAGAGCTTAAATCTATTAGATTTGATCTTGGTGAGTGAAAAAAATCAATTTCTACCCATTAAATCAAAAAAATCAGTAACATCTAAGTTTTCAAAATCTAGATCTAGAAAAGAAAAAACTCAATTTCTTCAATCAATCATCAACCAAATCAATGGCAAGTAGTAGTAACTCAAGTTTATACATTCAACAACCTTCAATACCACTTTTTCATGGAGAAAATTATGATTTTTGGGCCATCAAAATGAAGACCTTGTTTATGTCTCAAGATGTGTGGGAGATTGTTCAAGATGGGTATGATGAAATTGAAGATACATCAACTCTAGAGCAAGCACAAAAGGATTTACATAAGGAGAAGAGGAAGAAGAATGCAAAAGCATCCATGTACATTCAACAAGGAGTTGGAGACACTATCCTACCAAGAGTAATCCATTTTCCTATTGCTAAGGAAGCTTGGGATATCCTTCAACAAGAGTATGGAGGTAATAAAAAGGTAAGAGAATTAAAATTACATTCATATAGAAGAGATTTTGAGAATCTTAGAATGAATAAGAATGAATGTTTAAATGAGTTTTCATCTAGAGTTGTTGAAGTTGTTAATAATATGATGATGTGTGGTGAGAAGATGGAAGAAATAAGAATCTGTGAGAAGATATTGATTTGTTTGCCGGAAAAATTTGAACTCATTGTGGCGGTTTTAGAAGACACTAAAGATTTCTCTACATTAAAGTCACAAGAATTATGGGATTTTTTGAAGGTGTATGAACAAAGGGTGTCGAGGCACTCAGAAAAATCAATTGAAAGTGCATTTCAATCAAAATTGAGCTTGAACTCAAAAAATTCAGAAACAAAGAAAAATGAGTACAAGGGTGATACTTCATCAAACTTCAAAGGAAAAGGAAAATGGAAGAAAGGAGGAGCAAGATCCAACAACTACACAAAGAGTGATACTTCTCAAGTACCAAGATGCAATTTTTGCAACAAGAATGGTCATTTGGAGAAGAATTGTTGGAACAAAGGAAAACCCCAATGTCATCATTGCAAGAAGTATGGACATTTAGAGAAGGATTGTAGGTACAAAGGTGAAGAACAAGCCGGTAGAGCCGAAAAGAAAGAAGAAAAACAAAATTTGTTTTATGTTTGTCAAAGTTCTATGGAGACTTCTAAGAGTGAAGTGTGGTTTGTAGATAGTGATTGTACAACTCATATGTCCGGTGTGAAGAGCTTGTTTGTTGATATGGATACATCCATAAACTCTCTAGTGAAGATGGGGGATGGAAACATGGTTCAAGCTAATGGAAGAGGTACAATTTGTGTGCAAACTATCAATGGAGCAAAATACATTAGAGATGTGTTATATGTTCCGGATTTGGAACAAAATTTGCTTAGTGTTGGGAAACTTGTGGAGCTTGGATATGAGGTTCATTTTGAAGATGGATATTGCACCATTTATTTCAAGAAGCACAAAAACAAGAGACAAGTCATGAAGAGTATCAAGATGGAGAAAAATATAAGCTTTCCAATTATCTTTGAAAAGGAGAAGAATGTTGCATTGAGGATGAAAACTATTGATGAAACATGGTTATGGCATAAAAGACTTGGGCATTTGAATTTCAATAGTCTCAAGTTACTTTCCAACAAGAACATGATGCAAGGACTTCCACAACATATCAACCACAAGGATGGAGTATGTGAAGGTTGTGCACTTGGGAAACATCATCGCCAACCATTCCCAAAAGGTGTAGCATGGAGAACAAATGAACTTCTTGGTTTGGTACATACCGATGTGTGTGGACCAATGAGGACACCAACTCATGGAGGTAATAGATACTTTATCTTACACTACACCATTTCCACGATTTTGTCACTGGCTATACCTGTTACTGATAAGATTTGTAACGGTTATAACTTGTTGTAAATATGCCGTTAATAATAATTGTGAATGTGTTTTGTGACGGTTTTATCTGTGATAATGGACAGATACAGGCACATATCAAAACCGTTACAATAATTAATAGCCACGATTGACCTAATTTTATGATCGCGACACGTGTCATATTTGTCACATTTACCTTAACGGTTTGAACTGCAACTCACAATTTACCACAATTCAACGAATGACACGTGGCACGTTTTGTCACGAATACAGTATCACCTATTAGTGTACCTATTGATTTGCAACACATATTTGTTGACTCTTGTTAATCTTAAGAGGATGACACGTTTTTTTTTAATTACACTTGTTGTTCCAGTTAAACCTGTGACAATTCTTTAACTTACAATTAAAAAAAATTGGGTACCGTTTTCATGGACCCGGGCTTCCAGTTTACAGGCCTGCAATACAGGTCACGATGATGAACCTGCACTCAGTTTACAGGCCTGAAATACAATAGCCTTTTCTTCATTCTATCTATAATACACATTCAATACATTCTTCAATCAATCAATTCAAAAAAGAATAAAAATTCAAAAGGAATATAAATTCTATTGAGTACCAATAAAAATTCGTTATTGTTAAGTATCAAATTCTGAGGAAAGTCATAGAAACCTACTAAGTTCCCAAGTTCAGTTCATTCTCTAAATCACTATAAGCAAGAACTTACTCAAACACTTGCAGCTGCAAAGGGACCTAATGGATGCCATTTAATGGTAGAACCTCTTGCTTGAATATGATTTCAGGGGTATAAGCCCTTTTGTCCTCCCATGAATGCATCAGGATCAATTCCACTATTTTAGATGGTTAACTAGATGAAGATATAAAAACACCCGATGAAAGTCGTAAGAGAACATGAAAGTGAAGGCCTCTGCAAGAATAAGAAGAAAAAAATGTATCAGAAACTAATAATGGTTTTCAAAAGATTATACCAGCAATAGCTAAAACATATAACTTAAGACAGTTGAAATGGGTATATAAGATTTGTGTCTGCAATGTATATCGATTTTGTTTTCTTATACTAAATGTTTAAGCAAGGACCATTACCGAATGAAAATTAGGAGATGATTCTTCTCACGACAAAGGCGTTCCAATTTAACACCCAAAGAAGCTAGTAGTAGGGAAATTCTCTTGAGTATGCACAAGCAATCCCAAAAACTGTTATTCGAGATTCGACAACAATATCCCCAACAAAACAAAAAACACACAGTACTCTAAAGAAATGCTAAACTACATGAAACCACTGAAAATTTTACCTTGATTTGAACCTGACTTTGGGTTGCAGGTTGTAAAAGTTGATTCTCCAACTCCTCGAGTTCAGATTACAATTCACCCTACAACCAACAAAGATAACTAACTATCACTGTACGGTCAAGGTTAATTTTAATCTTAACGAATATAAATAAAATGCAAAAGGTTACCTCATTAAATTCAGCAGCTGCTCCAATGGGGTTTGACAGCGCTCCCTGAACCTGCTTCATGTTCTCAGTATGCTCATTAATCTCATCCATCGTCTTATTCACATCATCTATGTTTCTATAATACAGTTCAAACAGACTAGTTACCTAGAAGGTGATGTTCCTGCTCAAATAGACTAGTTACTTAGAGGAAAATAAAACAACTGATAAGGAAATGCATATCCCACGCGAACCCTTCATATGGACGCACAACCAGCACTTTCCAACATACATTACTTTGATCTTTGAGAATATTTATTCTAAGTAAAGAAACATATTGCTTAACTCGAAAACGGACAATAGAAAAAGAGTGAATGATGAACAAGCTTAAGCCAGGCACCTTGAATCTTCGCCTCGGGCTCCTTTTCCATTGCTTGCTCTTCTCGGATTTGATTTAAGACTGGTAAAAGAGTTTGTAACAAATATTTACAATATTTAAGTCTCTTTTCTGCCTCCATCTTCATTTTCCGGCTCTTCAAATCCTGTGCAAGGATGGAAATCATATATTGAATAAGGTCAAGTGGTAACTTAAAGAGAATTTCTAAGTTATATGTGGCTTAAAGCTCATACGGTATCTGTTTAGAACTTAATGAATGCATATAAGTTAAAACTAAAAGATGCAAAACTCATATAATAGTCTCCGCCTTCTCTCGCGTACTATTTCTCCCTCAAATCTTCTGAGGTTGATTAAAAAAAAATACAAACCTGAAGAGTGAAGGACAATGAGAAGTTAACATTGCCATCTTCAGGCGGCTTTAGCACGCAAGTCACCACAACAAACAACAAAGATTCCGCAAACAAACAAGACAGATACACACAATAATCCACCCGAATCACTCCAAAATATTACACGAATTATAAAACAGGAAATTCAAAATTAAACTTTGGTTCCACCAAATTCACAACATTGAAGAGAAAATCTAAAGTAAAGAAATGATATGAAACTTAAAAGTTGAGTGTGAAGAGGAAACTTATCTTCTTCAAAAGATAGATAGATCGGCAGGCACATCAAGTAGAAGAAAATCGAGTCCCCATTCTGATATTTTGTTTCCATACTTAGGACTTTCTCTTCACTTGTATTCTGATAGTTTTCGGTCAAGCATCGTCCATGTCTAGGATCAGCAGCACACATCATGTTCTTTGAATCCCACATCTGCTGGGTAAGTTCTGGTACACTATGAGCGCTGTATTGCTGAGATCCACAGGTACAATATGTAACCTCTCGACCCTAGGCCCAAGGGGAAAATATGTCAACACTTCAGAAGGTCCACTCGAGGATGACTTCATCCCAGCTTGAGGATCAGAAGCTGGCTTTGGTAGAAGACCAGCTGCTTTGGTAGAGTTTTCACCTGTACTCATCTACAACAAATGAGTTAAACTTCCATCAACAAGGTATTATAAGATAAAGCAGCTACGATATTATAAATGCTTCTAAGGACAATAGTTGTTACAACATTCTTTCACCCACAGGACCTACATTAGTATACTCAACTGACTTGGTGATTGGCATCACGTGGTTTTTCCATGTACTCCATGGCATACCCGACTGCTTCATTCACGAGGTTGTCCTCCTGGATAGACCCTTCAATGTACCTTGCCCTGTATCAATTTGTACTCATTAAAAAAAAGATGTTTTATAAAAAATAATAAACATCACATAAGCAAGGAAAAATTCATGCTAAGAACTGTTGAAATTTTAGAACAAATTTAGGAGATATACGAGCATGGTTGTGTTGCTCGTACAGAGATCCTAGGAAGCAAGACTAACACTTAAACTCTCAAAGAACTCTTAATCTTATTACTCACTTCTTGCTTCGTTACCATTTACAAATGATACTACAAATGCCTATTTATAGGCCTACTCAACCGACCTTAGACTGCTCTAGACTTTTCTAAAGAACATTATCTTTTTGACTGACCGTACACTTTCTAGAGAGTTCATTTCTCTAGATTTTTCTTTAACTTGAACACTAACTAATCCTATGGACTAACTAGGCAGTGCTAGAAGCTTCTTTGACTTACAACAATCCTTTACATTTCCCCGAATTAATCTAGATAATCCTAGATTACAAATTACAATTTCCAACATCCCCTCCTAATTTGTAATCTCCATTTTTGTAGTTCGACCTTCACCCAATTTCACATCTATCCTTCACTTTTCTTGCTTTCTTGTTCATCCTCAACTTCTCATGCTCGTGTTTTACTTTTTTCCTTTTAATGCCCGCGACATTTCTTTCTCTGCGTCAACATGCCTCATTTTCTCCTAATGTCTCCATAGCTCTTGTCTTCCATCCTCTTTTCTTCCGTCTAGCCCACCTATTCCGCTAGCATCTCAGTGGGTGTGGTCCCACCGTCTCGGCCTTCGCTCGGCCCGGCCTTTGCGCGGCGTTCCTGTAGCCTTCACTCGGCTACTTCCGCCACGAGTAGAGGAGTAGAATCTCGTGACAACATGGCTTTTCCCATGCCATGTACGAAAGTGCACTCTTTTCCACATGCACTACCTACAATTTCTCTTTTCTCTTTCTCACTTTCATTTCATGGAAACTCTTTTACATCTTCAACGGTACTGAAAAATACTGTATCTCACGAGCAAACATCTTTTTTTTTTCCTCAACTTCTTGTTAATTCTCTTTTTACGTAGACATGGGTGATAACATTCATATGGGGTCTAAAACAAACATCCAAAACTCAAAAACTCAAACTTCACATAGTTGAGAGTCATGCATGCCTTCACTTTCTTCGATTCACTTTCGCATTTGCTTTAAACTCCACAAGCATTTTAATTCGCACAGCTTACACGCCCCATATGGATCAAACCTCCGCTCTGATACCATGTTGGAATTTTAGAACAAATTTAGGATATATACGAGCATGGTTGTGTTGCTCGTACAGAGCTCCTAGGAAGCAAGACTAACACTTAAACTCTCAAATAGCTCTTAATCTTATTACTCACTTCTTGCTTCGTTACCATTTACAAATGATACTACAAATGCCTATTTATAGGCCTACTCAACCGACCTTAGACTGCTCTAGACTTTTCCAGAGAACATTATCTTTTTGACTGACCGTACACTTTCTAGAGAGTTCCTTTCTTTAGATTTTTCTTTAACTTGAACACTAACTAATCCAACGGACTAACTAGGCAGTGCTAGAAGCTTCTTTGACTTACAACAATCCTTTACATTTCCCCGAATTAATCTAGATAATCCTAGATTACAAATTACAATTTCCAACAAGAACTCCTGCATTGCACTTTCAATTGTTAACTCCACTTCATTCATTCATTCCCAGAACTCTGAATAACCGAATATCAACAACATATGCAAAGATTTTTTCTCTCCTAATGATATAAGAAACAAACCCAAATTTTTGAATAACCGAATATAAAAAAACTAATTCTCAAGCCCCTAATTGAAATAGCATAACAAACCTAATTAAAAACTTTGAACGAAAATTAAGAACCTTAATTCTTAGACAACATGTCGAACAAAACAAGGAAATAATCACAAATACTAAAACATCAACTAGTAAAAACACTAAACTTGAACCAAAGTGTATAGATCTGTAAGAAATAACTTCCATTTTTGAGCAAATCGGAGTTAGGGTTCAGAGAAATTAGGTCTGTGAATAACGGAGAAATTAGGTTAGAGACGAAGTTAGGGTTTTTTTAGAGAGGATTTGAGAAAGATTAGCGTTTTAGTTTGAGGATTTGACAAAGACGAGAGGGTTTTTTTTCTTTCTTCGTTACAGGATTTGAGAGAGACGAGAGGATTTGGATTTGAGAGAGACGAGAGGAGTTAGCGACAAGAGAAAAAATGAAAGAGAGAAGAGGATAAGGATAACGATAAAGAAGTGAAAAGGAAAGGTTTAACGGTTGAGATTTGTCCGTCAAAAAACATCGAAGAATGACATTTTGTTTGATGTTCACATACGGATTGAGGGGAGTGTGTGAGAAGCATGCGTGTTCTTTTGCGAATTACGTGTTTTTTTGAGAAAATCACAAATGGTCTAACCGAAAAAAGCGATTTTCGTTGTATAAGTTGACATATTCGGGTTAGTGACAACCGAGTATCGATTTTGTTAGGTTAAAAAGAGACGAAGTATATCAAATTTGAATATTACATGTTCAAAAATTACTATAGTTAGACTTGAGTTTTTAGTCCGGATGAACTGAAAAAGAAATATATCAAAATTGAACAACACAATTTCAAAGACTAATAGAGTTAGACTTGAGTTTCTCGTTCGGATGAACTGAAGACGAAATATATCTGAATTGAACAACACGGGTTCAAAGACTATTAAAGTTAGACTTGAGTTTCTCTTTCGGATGAACAAGCGACGAAATATATCACAATTGAACATTACAGGTTCAAATATTACTAGAGTTAGACTTGAGTTTCTCGTTCGGATGAACTGAAGACGAAATATATCAGAATTAAACAATACAGGTTAAAAGACTACTAGAGTTAGACTTGAGTTTCTCGTTCGGATGAACTGAAGACAAAATATATCAGAATTGAACAGCACAAATTCAAAGACTAATAGAGTTAGACCTAAGTTTCTCCTTTGGTGAACTAAAGATGAAATTTCTCAGATTTGAATATCACAGGTTCAAAGGTTCTAAGAGTTAAACCCGAGTTTCTCATTCGGGTGAACTGAAGATGAAATTTATCAGATTTGAACATCCCATGTTCAAAGATTATTAGAGTTGGACATGAGTTTCTCATTCGGGTAAACTGAGGTTGAAATTTATCAGATTTGAACATCACAAGTTCAAAGAATACTAGAGTTAGACTTGAGTTTCTCGTTCGGATAAACTGAAGACGAAATATATCAAAATTGAACAACACAGGTTCAAAGACTACTAGAGTTAGACTCGAGTTTCTCTTTCGGATGAACACGAAATATATCAGAATTGAACAATACAGGTTCAAAGACTACTAGAGTTAGACTCGAGTTTCTCGCTCGGATGAACTGAAGACGAAATATATCAGAATTGAACAACACAGATTCAAAGATTACTAGAGTGAAATAAATATTTCAAAGACTATGAAAATGACTATTTTACCCCTTGTTTGAAAGTTAGTGAAATATCCATTTTGCCACTTATTTGAATTTTTATAAAAAGCCCATTTTACCTCTGAGTTAAAATTCTACCTAAGATGATTATTTTCTAAAATGATAATTTCAAACTCCGACTAGTAAAGAATGAAAATATATCGACAAAATGTAAATTGACTAGTAAAGAATGAAAATGTATCGACAAAATATATAAAATTTACACGATTTTAAAGACCGTTTTCCAAAATTATAATAAAAATGAAAAAATTTGCACTATACAGACGTTGCACAAGATGTTGACAAAATGGATGATATTTAGAGGGAATTCACGCAAAAGGAACCAAATTTAAATGAAACGTACACAAAAATTTCAACAAGTAACTCACAGTTAGAACGGTAATAATTCTACTATTAAAAATTATCTTAAGTTTCTCATATCACAACTTCTTGGACACATGTTTGATATTGCAAAAGATGATTGACAATATTAAGTGAACTTGGTGTGATTCGAAGACACATATTCTGACGAGAGGTCAGATGTACTTCCACAATAAAACCAATTTTAACATTCTTTGTGCAATAGCTATTCATTGTAATCTGCAGAAGAACATTCAACTCTATTAATCATAAAAGAAAAAGCATAACTTTCAAAGATGACCACCACAAGTAGTCATGACAGAAAATATTATGTTCATAAACCATTTCACTACAAAGAACCGTACTAAATCAGTCAACTGTAGAAGAGAATCAAATACACACCATAAGTTTAACAAAATCAAATGCACTATCCCTATCAGAATATCCCGACTCACGAAACCAGCACACTTGGTTAGTAATATAAAAAAAAAAAGTAAAAGAACAAGAATGTTAAGAGAAATAACTCGTGTGTTTGGTACCAGTACTTTTGGTTCATCTGAAGTAACATACACAACATGTATCACCTGATACCTTCAAAAATTGCTATTTGAGACCCCAAATTGTTGTAAAGGGAAAAAAAAGAATAGAGAGGTCTGATCTAACAACAATTAGAAATGTATGTAGAAGATGCATACAAGAAATTCCACGCACAGATAATTATTCTTACAATGACAGAGTTACCCTAGGCACTCATGACACACAACTAACACCAAATTTGTTGTTTAGTAGTACAATATACTAAATTGAACTGCACTGAGACCTTAACCTCTCCTCCACAAGGGGATCCTACAACTTCAAAGGACTGCTTAGCATCTCAAACTACAACAACATATTGATTAAACTGCAAATAGCATTCAGGTATAGCCTTAAAACACAATGTTTACATTTTTTATCAAGCTCCATTCTTTCCTAAGAGAGTTTATGATGTCTAAAAATTAACATCAATCTAACATCACATCATTAAATATGACTCTATTAGAAATGCAAACCTAATATTAGTGCTGAAAATTGACCCCCATATTGCAATAGTTCTCATCCTATACAACCTGTTTTCCTTGGATTAGAAGAAGATTCTAAAACCACCAAATTTGTTGTTTAGATGTAAAATATACCAAGTGTATCTCAGACTACAGCAACATGTTGAATAAACTGCAAATAGCAGCTAGGTATAGCCTTTTCTGTTTTTTCACGTAGTGGTTAACATTTTTGTCAACCTCCATTATATACTAAGAGACTATATGATGTCTAAAATTAACAGCAAGCTAACAGATGAATCAATATAATATTCATAAACCAACTTGCTAACTGACGATATTTTAAAACCATTAAAGCCGAAAAGTAATAACGTTCTCACAAACTCCTTGCAGCAGCAAATATTTATCAGGGTTTACATGTGTAAATATAAGTCTAATATGAATACTTGTTGAGACTAAATTTCAGTACCAAAATATTCTTCAAGATTTACTCATTTGACTAAGTTGAACAATAAGACATTGTATTGTTATCTAACTCAAAATGCAAAGACGGCATTCACTTTGAATTTACAAACTAATTGCAAAGAAGATAACACCAAGCTAATTGCATCTTCAACACCAAATACAACTAGAATGGATGCTTTCAAATATAAAACAACAATTCACAAGGTTATGAAACTCTTAATGATCAACCACACCAAATTTATGTTGCCTTATGTCAGGCCTTGCGCCTATTGTTGCCGTCCAAGACTCTAATGCGACGACTAGCTAGGTTGTTGTCTTTTGGAGCTGTGACCTAATCTCTTTGATTGTAAGATCAGGATATCGGACAGACCATAGGAATAATAATTATGGCACAATTTTTATCTTCATTTCAGGTGATATTTACCATTAGAGGGGACCCTGAAATACTTGAAGCAATTCTTAACACCTATGGAGACTATATGAGAAGTAACTGCACTTTTTCAAAGTAATATAAAAATGAATGTAGGATAGGTACGATCACTTGTACTTTGTTGTTATATAAGACGAGTGTTTCGTATTCAGATTTCCTATGCTTTAGCTTCATATGAGGCTTTCACCTGCAACACCAGATACCAAAACAGTCAAACGTTGAAGCCTAGTTAACTTCCTTCAGATGAAAAACAAAGACATTCTAGCTATTTTCGGTGTGTCTTGGTTAAATACATCATCATCATCACTAGTTTTTCTGATACACCAACTAATCCAGGCCACTATTTCTCTACTGGGAATTTGAGTTCTCTTGGTGTTATTCTTCTTTGCCAGGTCTAGTGATTTTCCAAATAACATGCCTTTAAAAAGTTTGCTAAATCCTCTCCATGGTGATTTTCTATCAAAGCTCAGTAAGTTACAGCTTATTCATCATTGCATCCACATTATGAACTTCTTGGACAAATAACTTTCAACACAGTAAATCTATATGGACATCAGCTTACTTCTACTAAACATGCAATTGATGAAGAACAGAGCTTCAACTCCAACAAAAGTTTATCTATTTTTGCACCTCATCGTAATTAAGAAACTCAATTCTGTAATCAATCTAAACTAAAAAATCAGTTCTTTAATCAATATAAACATTCAAAATACCCTCTAATTTCATCTGAATCTTTCACCCAATCTCATACGACTAAACAAATTATCAATTGATTATAAAGAAATAGAGAAATCAATCACTTACCTCGTCGATGAATCAACGAAATTTATCATCAACATAATTAACTTTGAACCATCTTATTCATCATCATCTTTATCGTTCGGATTTTAGGTCGATCCACATAATTAACAGAATACCTAGCTAAGATTTATCAGATTTGAATCAATTTGAACCAAACCCAGATTTTTTTTTGGTGAAACGTCTTTACTTTCGATCTGTTTTTTTTTATTCTGAGTGTGTTAATGGCGGAAAGAACAAAGGAAGAAGATATTTCTTCTATCATTCTCTCGACAAAGGGTTTGGTATTTGCCATGACTTTTTCCTACTAAGTCATGACTTTTTTTTTAACCTTGGTCATGACTTGTTGACTTAGTCTTTGTAACAGTTTTCTAAATTAAGAAAATTAAAAATAAAAATAAATTTTGATTTAAAAAATTAAATACAATTGTTAGTTTGCGAAATTGTTGGGAATATTATGACAAGAAAATTTCTAAGAGTGGTAAATTTGGGGCGTTTTAGATGTGGTGAAATTTTTGGATGGAATCATCATTTTAGATTTTAATTGTTGGTGTTTAGATAATTATCAACAAATATTATTGTGACTAATAACAAAATTTAATATTCCTAATTATTATCACGAATACAAAATTTATTAGCAATTATAACTGTTACGGGTCTTATTACAGGTGTTTCTGTGACTGAAAAATAAACTGTGACAGCTTACACCGTGACAAAATCCTGGTTTTGGTGTAGTGTTATTCATTGATGATTTAAGTCGTATGACTTGGGTGTACTTCATGAGACAAAAATCCGAAGTTTTTAGCATCTTCAAAAAGTTCAAGAGCCTTGTTGAAAAACAAAGTGGTCACTACATCAAAGTTTTGAGAAGTGATAGAGGCAAAGAATACAACGACAAAGAGTTTGATAAATTTTTTGAAGATGAAGGCTTGGAAAGGCAACTAACCGTGGGTTATACTCCTCAACAAAATGGTGTTTCTGAGAGAAAAAACCAAACCGCGATGGAGATGGCGAAGTCCATGCTTCATAAAAAGGGTATGCCTAAAGTGTTATGGGCCGAAGCCGTCAACACCTCCGTCTACTTGATGAATAGGTGCCCAACAAAAGCCGTATGGGATAAAACTCCTTTTGAAGCATGGAGTGGGAGAAATCCATCGGTAAGACATCTCAAAGTTTTTGGTAGTGTGTGTTATTCTCAAATTCCAAAGGTCAAGAGAACAAAGCTTGATGAATCAAGTGAGAAGTGTATATTCATTGGCTATAGCCTCCAATCAAAAGGTTATAGGTTGTTTAGCTTGAAGAACAACACAATAATTACAAGTCGTGATGTCTTGTTTGAAGAAGGAGCTTCATGGAATTGGGAAGAAGGTAAAATCGAGAAGAGAACCATTATTCTTGATGAAGAGCAAGAAAATTCAGCAACGAATGAAGTTGAAGAAGGTGAAGAAAATGAGGAAGAACTACCTCAAACACCTCTAAATACAAGACAAGGAGCATTTCCAAATATGTCTCCAAGTACTAGTGCATCAACATCACCACCATAGACACCAAAGAAGATGCATAGGTTGAGTGAAGTGTATGAAAGATGTAACTATTGTGTGGTTGAACCGGAAAATTTTGAAGAAGCATCAAGAGAACCGATTTGGATAAAAGCTATGGAAGAAGAAGTTTTTGTCATTGACGATAATGATACATGGGAGAAGGTAGCAAGGCCAAGTGAAAAATAAGTTATTGGTGTGAAGTGGATCTACAAGATGAAGTACAATGCGGATGGAACGGTTCAAAGATACAAACCAAGGTTGGTGGCAAAGGGCTACTCATAACAACCCGATATCGACTACAATGAAACGTTTGCACCGGTTGCTCGTATTGACACCATTAGAGTCGTGATTGATATGGATTCCAAAAAAGGTTGGTTACTTTATCAACTTGATGTCAAATCGGCATTTTTGAATGGAGAACTCCATGAAGAGGTCTATGTAGAACAACCACAAGGTTTTGTGGTGGAAGGAGAAGAAGACAAAGTATACAAGTTGGAGAAAGCTTTGTATGGTCTCAAGCAAGCACCAAGAGCTTGGTATAGTGAGATAGATGGATACTTCAAGAGGCAAAACTTCAACAAAATCAAGAGTGATCCTACACTATATGTGAAGACAAAAGGTACGTCTATTCTCATTGTTGCCTTGTATGTTGATGATCTTATCTTTACGGGTAATGATGCTCATATGATTGAGCAATTCAAGAGAGAAATGATAATGAAATATGAGATGAGTGACATGGGTTTGCTCAAGTACTTCCTTGGTATAGAATTTCATCAAAGTGAAGATGGAGTGTTCATTTCTCAAAGAAAGTATGCCGAAAAGGTGTTGAAGAAATTTGGTATGCTTGGTTGTAACCCCACATCTAGACCACTTGTAGTGAATGAGAAACTCAAGAAGGATTATGGAGGAAGAAAAGTTGATGAGACTTATTATAGAGGTCTTATTGGAAACTTGTTGTATCTTACACATACAAGACCCGACATCATGTTTGCTTCAAGTATGCTTTCTAGGTTCATGAGTTCACCTAGTCATTTATATCTTGGCGTGGCAAAGAGGTTGTTAAGGTACATACAAGGAACAATGAATTTTTGAATCATGTATTCAAGAAAGTTAGATGTAAAATTAGTTGGCTATTGTGATAGCGACTTGGGAGGGTGTATTGATGACATGAAGAGTACATCGGGTTATGCTTTTTCTCTTGGTTCGGGTATATTCACATGGGCATCGAAGAAGCAAGAAACCGTAGCTCAATCCACGGCGGAAGCGGAGTACATTTCGGCATCAATAGATACATCTCATGTTGTATGGCTAAGAAGAATCATGGAAGACATTTAAGAGAAGCAAGAAGAAAGAACCGTAATCTTCTGTGACAACAAATCGGCAATTGCTATGTCCAAAAATTCGGTTGAGCATTGTAGAGCAAGGCACATCAAACTCAAGTACCATTTCATTCGAGAAGCGGTTGAAGATGGTGAGATAGATCTCAAGTATTGCAAAATGGAATACCAATTGGCGAACATATTCACCAAGGAACTTCCCAAAGGAAAATTTCAACATTTCCGTGAACTACTAGGAGTAGAAGAACATCACATTAAGGAGGAGATTGCTGAGTAATGTAATGTTAGTAGTGTATTAGGAGTGTCAAGTCAACTTTATATTTAGTTGTGTGTGTTGACTAAATATGTGGGTGTAGGACATCCACAACTTGTAAGGTCTATTATAGACCAAGTAGAAGAGTTTTTCTAATCTCTTCAACTTAATGAAAATAGAGAGAGTGAGAAGAACCAAAGAGGTTCCCACTACTCCATTATCAAAATCATCCATAAATATCTCTTTTTAATCACCCAAACAACCAACAGAATGCTATGGTGGAAGCTTGTCTTTAATGAAACTTTTGCAAAGAACTCGTTCAGAATCTGGCGATCATTTCAGGCGAGAGCTCGAAATGCCATCTTTGCTTTGCTTTGGTATAGGATAGGATTTGACATATTTTTTATGACTGTGGCATGTCTGTGTCTCTTGATAGGCTCGGTTGTTGGAGTCTTTCCTCGATCACCTCATCAAGATACAGCAGGAGCAGCGGTTTGTCGCAAAGAGTTTCTCTGAGCATCTGGAACAATTGAGAAAATCCGATGCAGTTGCATTATCTTCTATTGATGATGATGATGGAGATAGGCACAACTGTCCTCTTATCCGTTCCGAGCATACCATGGACTCCTATATGTGGCAACAAAAGGTAAGTTTTTATCCCGCTGAATCAATAAGTATATTTATTAATTACGAATTACTCAACCTTTTTTTTTAATATTTCAGCACGTATTCGATAGTCTGTGTATCATGTCACGTGAATTGGCTTGGTTGTTGAAGCAACTCAAGGATTCCCCTTTTACTAGTCCCTCATCCATCGAGGAGTCCAACAAGATTCTTGACATCATCTTGGTTTTTATTTAAAAGTTCAAGAAATCAAACTTCAAGATTCTTGTACATGTCTTTCCGGTTTGTTCTCATTGAGACCAATGTTACTTTTTTTTCTTTTTAATTATCCAGTTTCTGTTCTAGGAATCGTTGGATCAGTATCTTCTTGATGAATGTTGCTGCTTTAATAATGGTCAACCGACGAAATTGGTTATGCAAAATGATGAAATATTAAATGATTTTGGAGGGTGCATAAAAAACCTCCTGGAACAAGGTGTTGAAAGAAAATCTCTCGTGGAAATGCTGCTTGGATGTTTTGTAGATGTAGTCAATATGCACTACAACTCTGCAGAGCGATTAAATCCTTTCCGGGAGACCAGTTCTCCCCTTCAATGTTCGTTTTCTGAGTCTGCAAAGGAAACATCAGAGCTGATAAATGAAGCAGTAGAGAAACTAATTTCAGTCAGGTGTTCTGATCTTACCGGCGGAGGCTCTCCACTTGGATATATCGCTTTGTGGAGGATTCTATTTGAATCATCTCTACTTAATCTTCGGTTGGATCTTTAATGTAAAAAGCACAGTGAAACAGTCAAACTAGGGGTATGTATGCATTCTTTTCTTACCAGTGTGTACCTTAATCATGATTCCATTAAAATTATACTAATTGTTCCTTACATGCCTTCATCTGAATTGAATGTACTACACAGTGTTAAGGCATAACACATGTATAGTCCTATTAAGGAAGTCTTTATAATTTCTAGGAAACTATTCTAGGTTTGGAAGTCTTTTGTGTTTTAGGAAATTGTTCTAGTTTTAGAATTTATCTTACCTTGGAGTCCAAGGAAGAGCTTGTATAAATATGCATCTTGTCAAGATCAATTATGTATGCAAAAGTTATATTAATAAAAAACGTTTTCTACACAAGTTTGTGTTATTCTCTTAACCATGTTCTAGTTCTATAAACCTAAACAATATATAATTCTAACTTGGTATCAGTTTTTCGATCCTATGTCTTCCGCTCCATCTACTTCCTCCTATGTTCTTTCAACCATACTCAATTCCTCTCAATCAATGATGGCTTCATCTATCTTCTCTCAACCTCATCATATCATCCCTGTCAAACTTGATCACACCAATTACTCCCTCTGGCGTGCTCAGTTTCTCCCATATCTTCAAGGTTATGAACTCGATAGTTTTGTCACAGGTGATAATCCTTGCCCGTATCCTACTCTCCCCAATAGTGATACACCAAATCCAGCATATGCTCCCTGGCTAAAGCAAGATCGTATCCTTCTTGGCTAGATTTTTTCCTCCCTAACTCCTGTTGTTCTTCGACAAGTTCATCGTCTCCAAAGTTCTCATGTTGTTTGGTCTTCTCTTGAATCTCTTTTTTCTTCAAAATCAGATGCTCATATCCATCACTTACAATGTGAACTTCGGGCTTTACGCAAAGGATCTCTTTCTATACGTGATTATATTGAACGAGCTCGTAATATTGTTGACAATATTGCGGCTGCCAATACTGTGGTCACTGAGTCTGAATTACTCACTGCATTCTTGCTGGCTTAGATATTGCATATGATGCCATTGTTACCTCTCTTACAACTTCCATGGGCACCATGATGCTAGAGGATTTTATCACCTATCTTCTAACGCTTGAACTTCGTATTGAGAATCAAGCACAGACACTGCATTCTCAGCCTGTTTCCAACGTTGCGGCATCCGGCCCAATCTGTTCAGCTACTTCCAATTTTTCTCGTCCAGCTGCTTCTAATTCTTTCCGTTCTTTCACCCGGCCCAATCCATCGTCAGCCCAGCATTACTCCTCCCCATCAGGCCCAAACCGTCCAGCTGCTTCTAATACATCCCGTAACTCCTCTCCTCTCGGCCCAACAGTATCTCAACAACATAACACAGATGCACGTCCTCCTTGTCAGCTATGTGGTCGGAAAGGTCATGAATCTAATGACTGTTGGAATCGTTTTGATCGATCGTTTCGTCCTCCTCGACGTCAACCACCTACCTCTGCTCCTCGTGCCTATGCTGCTCAAACTGGTTTGTTATCTACACCTCCATGGACTCCTGATAGTGGTGCTACAGATCATATAACCAATGATCTTTCTCGTATCCAATTCTCTGATAAATATACTGGTCCGGATCAAATTCAAATGGGTAATGGCTCTTCTATTCCAATCTCTAATGTTGGATCCTCTGTCTTGGGAACTCCCAACCGTAAGTTGTGGCTTCGTAATATTCTTCATGCACCAAAAATTTCACATAATCTTCTGTCTGTTTCTCGGTTTACAACTGACAATAATGTTTTATTTGAATTTCATCCAACCTTTTGTCTTGTGAAGGATCGATGTACCGGGAAGGTTCTTCATTGTGGCAGTAGGAGGGGTGGTCTCTATCAACTTGATGATTCGTCTCAATCTTCTAAAGCCTATATAGGAGAGAGTGCTACCTTACAGGATTGGCACTCTAGATTAGGACATCCAATCATACGCACAGTGCGTAAAATTGTTTCCTAGTTTTCACTTCCGGTTTCTAGTCAAACCTTTAAGTTTTGTTCTTCTTGCCATGAACATCGGAGTCATAAACTCCCTTTTCTTTCCAGTAAAACTACTTATTTGCATCCATTAGATTTAATTGTCTCTGATGTTTGGGGACCTTCTCATATTTTATCTACTGAAGGATATAAATATTATGTTATCTTTATTGATGCTTTTAGTCGCTTTACTTGGATGTTTCCTATGTCTCAGAAATCTGATGTCTTTTCTATATTCTTTTTGTTTCAAAAGCATGTTGAAAATCTCTTCAATCGAAAAATCAAAATCTTCCAATCTGACAATACACTGGAGTATCGCAAACTTACTCCGCATCTTCAAAAACTGGGTATTTTTCATCGCTTTTCATGTCCCCATACTTCTGAACAAAATGGTTTAGTAGAACGACGTCATCGTCATATTCGTGAAACTGGTCTTACCATTCTAAACATGGCTTCTGTACCATCCTCATATTGGTACGACTCTTTTTACACCGCATGTTTTCTAATGAATTGTGTTTCATCTACTTCTATTCATAACTCCTCTCCGTATGAACTTCTTTTTGGTCTTTCACCAGATTATAATTTGCTCCCAGTATCTGGTTGCTTGTGCTATCCATACTTACGTCCGTATAGATCTCATAAAATGGAGCCTCTTTCTTCCCCTTGTGTTTTTATTGGTTATAGTCCTTCTCAAAAAGGCTATAAGTGTCTTCATATTCCTACAGGTCGGATTTATGTTAGTCGTCACGTTGTTTTTGACGAGACCACTTTTCCTTTCGCCGCCACAGCACAGCCTTCTCCGGCGTCGACGACTTCACAGGTAACATTTTCTTCTCCTGTAAATCTTTCCATCCCTTCTCTTATGTCTACTGCTTCTTTTCCGTCTTCTTCTCCAGATCAATCATCACCTGTCCATAATCATCAGCCGTCAGCAATAATTAGCCGCCAGCAATCATCACCTGTTCATAATAATTCGTCAGCAATCATTGGTCGTCCGCAATTCTCCGCCGTCAGCAATCATCAAACTCATCCAGCAATCATTAGTCAACATCGTCAATCATTAGCCGCCAGCAATGATGACCCTCATCAGTCTCAGCCGTCAGCGCCAATGGTTAGTTCACAGAGTCAATCATCAGCTGTCAATCATAATAATTCTCAGCCGTCCCAGCCGCCGACAGTTTCTGCTATTTTGTCCGATTCAGCCGTCACAGCCGTTCCTGATCATTCTTTCCCAGCTCCTGTTGTTTTTGATGCTGTTTCGACGATTCCTGATTCCACTGTGGTCACTCATCCAATGGTGACAAGGTCTAAAGATGGTGTTTTTAAGCCAAATTCCAAATATGCATTGGTATGTGACTCTCTTCTCGAACCTACTTGCATTTCCCAGGCCCATAAAGATCCTCAGTGGCGTATGTCTTCTGATGATGAAATTAATGCGCTACTTCGAAATGGTACGTGGTCGTTAGTACCATATAATTCTTCCATGAATGTTATTGGTTGTAAATGGGTGTTTCGTATTAAACGCAATCCAGATGGTACGATTGCACGTCGAAAATCGCGACTAGTTGCAAAAGGTTATAATCAGCAAGAAGGTATTGACTACTCTGAAACGTTTAGTCCGGTTGTTAAAACATGTACTATTCGTATTATTCTTACAGTGTCTTTGTCTTCCAATTGGCCAATTCATCAACTTGACGTACAAAATGCCTTTTTACATGGAGAACTTCAAGAAGAGGTGTATATGAAACAGCCACCGGGCTACGTAGATTCTCGTTTTCCCACGCATGTTTGCAAGTTGCATCGTTCTCTTTATGGTCTCAAACAATCTCCACGTGCATGGTATCACCGGCTTAGTACCTTTTTGTTGCAAATTGGTTTTATCACTTCGAAGTGTGACTCGTCCTTATTTCTCTACAATGGCTCTCTTGGTACTCTCTATTTACTAGTCTATGTGGATGATATTATTGTTACAGGTTCTAATTCTACGAGTATTAAGTCTATCATTGATCGTCTACAACAAGAGTTTGCAATCAAAGATCTTGGCTTCTTGTCTTACTTTCTTGGCATTGAGGCAGTTCGTACATCCTCTGGTTTATTTCTGTCTCAACAAAGGTATGCTCATGATCTTCTTATTCGTGTAAAAATGGATGGTGTTAAGCCTATTCACACTCCACTTAGTACTTCTGGGGACATGTCTTTTAATCACAGTATCTTGTTGAGTGATGCTACTGAATGTCGTAGTATTGTTGGAGCTTTACAATATTTGACTTTTACTCGTCCGGATCTAGCATATGATGTTAATAAAGTTTGTCAATTTATGCATGAACCTACTGAGTTTCACTGGGGTTTAGTAAAGCGCATACTTCGTTATCTTAAGGAAACATCTAGGTTTGGAATACTTCTTCGGCCGTCTTCTTCTTTACAGTTATCCTTTAGTGCATATACTGATTCCGATTGGACTGGTTCTCTTGAAGATCGCCGTTCAACAAGTGGTTACTGTGTATTCTTGGGTGGTAATATTATATCTTGGAGTGCTCGTAAACACAAAACCGTGTCACGTTCTAGTACTGAAGCAGAATATAGAGGTCTTGCTATAGCTACTGCTGAAATAATGTGGATTCAATCACTGCTATCCGAACTTCATGTTTCTACTCAATCACCTCCAGTTCTGTGGTGTGATAATCTTGGTGCCACATATCTTACTGTTAATCCTATATTTCATGCAAGAACGAAACACATTGAGATTGATTATCATTTTGTGTGTGATCAAGTTGCTTTGAAACTTCTTGATGTCCGGTTTATATCTTCCAAGGATCAAATTGCCGACATTTTTACAAAGGCTTTGTCTAAAGATCGGTTTTCTCTATTAAGGTTCAAGCTAACGGTTCAAGATCACCCGTTACGCTTGCGGGAGGGTGTTAAGGCATAACACATGTATAGTCCTATTAAGGAAGTCTTTATAATTTCTAGGAAACTATTCTAGGTTTGAAAGTCTTTTGTGTTTTAGGAAATTGTTCTAGTTTTAGAATTTATCTTACCTTGGAGTCCAAGGAAGAGCTTGTATAAATATACATCTTGTCAAGATCAATTATGTATGCAAAAGTTATATTAATAAAAAACGTTTTCTACACAAGTTTGTGTTCTTCTCTTAACCATGTTCTAGTTCTATAAACCTAAACAATATATAATTCTAACTCACAGGTTAAACCGTTAGACGCTGCCACAAACGATCAATTGGATCAAATTAGGCTGTCGACTAAAAAACTATTGACAGTTGGGGAAAGCGTCCTGGTTGAATTTATAGCCACGCAGAAAGCGGTATATACTCGATCTTTCAGCTTTTTCCACTAGAATCAAGCACTTTTTAATATTTTTAACGCTATATACGCTATTTGATACTCTACAATGTTATCTCATTTGGCATTCTTGTTTGATTACTACCAGTCTAGTTTGATGACGAACTTTGAAATGTCTTATTGTTGTGGGTTTTTAAAAACCAAGGATTTGTATCTAGATTGTAAAAATATGCATGCTTCCTCCCTAGCTTGGTTAGGTCATACTTGTTATTATTGCCATGTCCATCAACTCGCAATCATTTTAAATACTATTGTGGTCGTCTTGTGTCTTTGATACCTGTTTTGCTATCTGCAACTGAAAAATGCCCACTTTTAAATGACAGGTGGCAGAAGTTTCTTATATGCTAGGAGATGCTTTTACAATCGGTGGTGCTGGTATGAGAGGTTTGAGTGATGTTATGCATCATCCTGGGACTTCAAGCAACCATGATTACCAAGGAATGGATTTCAATATCGATGATTTTTCTTGGGATAAGCAAAATGTTCCTAGTGCTACGATTGGTCCTAAAACGAGGAATTGGCCAAAGTACTACAAAAATTATGAGTAGTGTTATATTTTTAGTTGTTTTCTCTCTTCATCTTTTATACCGAACAAATCTCTCTAATTAAAGATTAATGGGAGATTAATATCGAATCAAAGATCAATTCACGCCTTCTGGATTGTCTCTGGAGCTAGCTCAAAGTTAATTATCCCTATTAGGAGGCTTTTCTGCTTCCCGAAAACAATCCTCTGATTATTATCTCTCTCAACTCGACTATCTCAACTATATATGAAGTTACTAGCTAGTTGCACCAGAAAAGGGCTACCTCCTTCTGTTGTATTGCTTGCTTCCTCTTGTTTTCAAAGGAAACACTAATTTCCTAAAATCTAACTTCACAAATTAATTAGCAAACAACTGTATGAGATTTTGGTGATTGTTAGGGCCTGAGCTAGGACATCTAGCTACCAAGTTACCCCTTTATATTAATTTAGGGTTTCCTTTTTCCGAGTTCTTATTGGTTTCCTAGTTTATTAATTTGGCTTGTTTTTCTAGTTACCCCGGTTATTATTAATGGTTAAACAAACAACAAATAGGTTTATATCAAAGTTTAAACAAACCAACAAACGCTGATACTGGTGTTTCAGCTACCATGGATGATACATGGATAGACGATTACTTTGAAAGTTTAAGTCTTAGAATTGCACGTGATGGTTCTCCAAAACAACTTATATATCCAAGAGCTGAAATCAAAGAGCCATCAATAGATTTAGAGTCTTCACTTAAGATGTTTTCCCAAGAAGCAACATGTGTTGCAGATGACTGGACGGATGTCAACACAAAGTACGGTGATAGGCGGTCATTCCCTAGGTTTCTTAGGATGTTAAAAGTGTCTGGCCTGGAAAAGTATGCCTACAATGATGTACGCAACTAAGTTCAAATTTTGTGTATACCTCGCATCTCTGCTTTTATTTCGATCTCAAGTCTCGTGATTTTGACATATTTTGATGGGTACAGGATAACGGCATCAATATTAGTAACCAGGCAAATAGGTGGTTTTCTCTTGAGGAGTCGCCAGAAGATGTGGTTATTGCAGATAAATACTATGTTGGAAGCTTGTCATTGATGAAACTTTTGGAAAGAATTCTTTCGGAATCTGAAGACGATTTCAGGCGAGAGCTTGTACTTTGCTGCTCGAAATGGTATCTTGGCTTTATTTTGGTATTGGTTGGGATCCAATTGTACATGTCTTTTATGATGTGGCATTTCCGTGTCTCTTCATAGGCTCGGTTGTTGGATTCTTTCCTCGATCACCTCATTAAGATACAACAGGAGCAGCAGTTTTTTGCAAAGAGTTTCTCTGAGCATCTGGAACAATTGAGAAAATCTGATGAAGAAACTCAAGGACTCCCATTTTACAAAGAGTGTCCTCTTATCCTTTGCAAGCACCCCATGCTCTCGTGTTTGTGGAAACAAAAGGTAAGTCGTTATCCTTCGGAATTAACAAGTATATTGGCTAATTGTCAGAGTTTTGGTAATCAATCCTTAATGTTTATTATTCCATAAACTCATATAAGTAGAGTTTTGTATATTACAGGAAATCTGGGAGAAGTCAATGCAAATCCAATATTCTCCCAGAACAGAAAGGTAACTAAATAACAGAAAGGTAACTAAATATTCTGACAATATATTGTCTATTACACCCCCTTAGTCAAAACGAGGGAGCAGCAGACGTTTAGACTAGAACGGAAACGAACAAACAATACTCGAGGGAGACCCTTGGTGAAGATATCGGCGTATTGACTGTCAGAAGGGATGTGCAAAACATGGATATGACCGATACGTACCCGCTCACGAACAAAATGAATGTCAATCTCCACATGTTTCGTGTGTTGGTGCTGAACAGGGTCCCCTGACATGTAGACTGCAGTAACGTTATCACAGTAGACAATAGTGGCACGTCGTAAAGGGATGTGAAGCTCGAGAAGTAAATTGCGTAACCAAGTAGTTTCAGCAACAATATTACCAACCCCTATGTATTCGGCCTCCGCACTAGAACGAGAGATGGTAGCTTGTCGTTTGGACGACCAAGATATTAGGTTGTCTCCAAGAAATATGCAATAGCCTGAGGTCGATCGACGAGAATCCGGACAACCATCCCAGTCAGCATCAGAGTATGCAGTCAAACCAGTAATACTAGAAGCCGATAGAGATAATCCGTGATCAAGGGTGCCCTGAAGATACCTGAGAATGCGTTTCATAGCCTGCATATGTGATTCCCGAGGGTCGTGCATAAATAGACAAACTTGCTGCACGACATACGAAATATCGGGACGAGTGAAAGTCAGGTATTGAAGAGCTCCGGCTAGACTTCCGTATAAAGTTGGATCCTGAAGTGGAGGTCCTGATGTAGTACCGAGCTTCGATTGAGTATCAACTGGAGTAGCGACTGGGTTGCAGTTTGCCATCGATGCACGGGCAATGATATCCCGCGCATATGAAGATTGTGACAGAAAGAGGCCTGAATCCGTGTGAGTCACAGTAATACCCAGAAATTGATGTAACGTGTCAAGATCAGTCATAGCAAATTCACGTTTCATCAAGGAAATAAAACGACCTAGAAGAGCATCGGTAGAAGCGGTTAAGATTATATCATCCACATATAGTAGTAGGTATGCAGTTTCCGAACTGGAGTGATAAACAAAGAGGGAGAGATCACAAATACTGCCACGAAAACCACAACCAGTAATAAACCGCTCAAATCGCTGAAACCATGCCCGAGGACCTTGCTTGAGTCCATAAAGAGATCTTCGGAGGCGACAGACGTAATCGGGATGAGTAGAATCAACAAAACCCGGTGGCTGATGCATATATACAGTCTCAGCCAAATCACCATGAAGAAAGGCGTTTTTGACGTCTAGTTGATGAACACGCCATGATCGTGAGGTAGCAATACTGAGCACGGTGCGTATATTCGCCGGTTTGACAACCGGACTAAAAGTCTCAAAACAGTCAACACCCACCTGTTGTGATTTCCCATTCGCTACGAGACGAGCCTTGTACCACTGCAAGGTACCATCAGCATGAAATTTGTGAGGGAACAACCACATGGACCGGATGATGTGAGCATCAGGTGGACGAGGAACAAGATCCCAGGTAACCGTCTCCATCAAAGCATTATATTCGTCATGCATGGAAGGATTCCAGTTGGGGTCCCTAAGGGCGTATAGATAGGAACGGGGGAAATGGGAAATGGGAGGTGCAGTTTGAACATTGAGGTTGAGCTTTTGGATTGGACATAATATACCACGGGAAGAACGCGTTGCCGGACGTGTGGAGGAGGCAGCAACAGAATTTTGCCGTGTAGGGGTGGTATTCAGGAGAGGGGGATTGGGCGGAGAGTGAAGTGAAGTGGGATGTGTAGAAGGCAGAGATGGTAGTTGGGTAGGAATGGGCTGGGCAGTTGAGCGATGAGAAGATGAGCTGGGTTGAGTAGGAGTGGGATGTGGAGAAGGCATAGGTGTGGGCTGGCTTTGGATGGGCTGGAGAGGCGACAGAAGGAAGATGGATGGGTGGGCTGGATGTGTGGGTCGTCGGTGAGGAGGCGTGTATGGAGTTTGGTGGGATGGGTCTGGGTCAGAAGGTGAGGACGCAGGAACTGATTGAACAGGAGAGGAGATATAAGAGGCCGTAGGAGTAGTTTGGACATAGGATGGGGCAACATAAAGTGGATAGGGGGAGGAGTCTAGAAATGAGTAAAGAGGATGGATTGGTGAGTCTTGCGAAGGGGAATGGCCGGAATGAGATGGTGTTGAAAAAGGGAAGACGTTTTCATTAAACTTGACATGTCTTGAAATGATGAATTTGTTTGTGGAAATGTCAAGACAACGATCCACGATGATTTGGTGGGAAGCCAAGAAAGACACACCTAGTGGAGCGCGGGGAAAGTTTGTGTGGTGTTGTGGAAGAAAGATTAGGGTAGCAAAGACAACCAAAAATGCGAATATGATCATATGTGGGTTGGCGTCTATACAAGATGGACATCGGTGATTTGAAATGGATAATTTTAGTGGTGATGATATTGTGTAGGTAGACGGCCATAAGAAGAGAATAGACCCAATATTTGGGAGGAATGGAGGCATGAGACATTAGAGTACGAGTGATATCATTAATTCGGCGAATCATGCGTTCGGACCTACCATTTTGAGAAGATGTATGAGGACAAGAGAAACGAAATACTAAGACGTGTTGACTAGCAAATTTGTGAAAAGAGGAATTGTCAAATTCGCGACCCATGTCACATTGGAATGATTTAATTTGGCGTTCAAATTGAGTTTGAACAAAGGATTAGAACTCCAAAATTTTGGTGAAGACTTGGGATTTTAATTTTAGTGGAAAAACCCATAAATAATTAGTGAAATCATCCAATAAGAGAAGATAATAACGAAACCCCGTATCTATATTCAACGGAGATGTCCATAAATCACTATGAATTATATCAAAAGGAGCAACACTGGTAGAATGAGAGTCATAAAAGGGAAGACGAACATGTTTGCTAATTTGACAAGAATGACAAAGATTGGGGGAATGATCCTTATTACTTTTAATAAAAGACTTTGTGCGTAAAACATCTAAGACAGCCTTGCCATGGTGGCCAAGACGACTATGCCAAACATCAGGTGAACAGACGGCAAGAGAAAATTGGTGAGGTGGTGACGAGAAGGAGGATGGAACGGTAGATGTAGTGATGGGATAGAGCTCCCCAGAACTATCACATCGTAGAATAGTCTTCCTCGAGCTCAAGTCCTTCACAGAAAAACCATAAGGATCAAACTCAACAGACACATGATTATCAGTGGTAAATTTACGAACAGAGATTAAGTTTTTGATGATGGAAGGAACGACTAGAGTGTTTTTGAGGTGAAGGGTGTGATATGGGAGATTTATGAACCTAGAGCCACTAGCAGTTACCGGAATGCTATTGCCATTTCCCACTAATACAGACCGTACTTTGCTCGAATGAAAAACATTATGCAGGGTACCTGGATCCGAGGTGATGTGTGAGGTTGCGCCAGTGTCCATATAGAAGTCATCATCAGGTGTTCGAATGATCATGGAGTTATATTCTTCGGAAATGTCCGATGGGTGAAGGCATTCCATGGTGGGAGTGATGTACGCTTGTGGTGAACGGGCTGTTATAGTGCTTCGACTACGGCCACGCCCACGTCCAACGAAATGTTGTTGAGAAGCCCAGTACGGATCCGTTGAGTGGTAGCCTGGAGTCGTAGGATATGGGCTTGGGGGAGTCGACCAGTGAGAAGCCCAGGTAGGTGTTGTTGGGTAGGGATGCCGTGGGCCTGCTGGAGTTGGCAGGAGAGGCGCTTGTCGGCCCAGCGAAAATCTGTGTTGTTCAGTAGCTGACGAACGGGGAGAAGAAGGTGCAGGAGGTGGAGGACGGCGGCTGTTGGCGGCTGCAAGGGCAGTGTGGGAGCCGGAATTTGATAGATTTTCACGTCGAATATCCTCAGTACGTAGTTGAGATCGAGCAGTGTCAAAGGATGGCATCAATTGTTGAATGAAGGAGACAACAGTGTTGTATTCCTTCGGAAGTCCATTGACAAGTTGAATAACCAAACGTTTCTCATCCATTGGAAAATCGAGGTCACTTAATCGATTTGAAAGTGCATGTAGTTTATCACAATAATCATCAACATTGTTACAATCAAAAAACTTTAGATTTACGAACTTACTTTCGAGATTGGCGGCATGGCTTCCTTTGTTGTCTTGGAAGAGGCGTTTAACATGATCCCATAACTCTTTGGCAGTGTTTCCAGTTCTGAGAACGGTAAGCATCAAATCTTTGGTCATGGTGGAGAACATCCATTGACGACAGAGGGCATCAAGTTGTAGTATGGTGGAAGCGTCAAGATCCGGTGGTGGAATAGAATCATCAATAAGAAAAAGTAGGTTGTGTGCTTGAAGATGAAGTTGAAACAGGAAAACCCATGAAGAATATTCGTCCTGTTTGATATCTAGATTAATAGGGATCAAAGTTTTGATGTTAGAGACGGCAAAACCCGGATGTAAGGATTTTTTATCGCTTACCATGGATGATTATTGTTGATTTAGGGGAAGAAGAAGATGATGGATCGAGTCTGAGCTTCTGATACCATGTCAGAGTTTTGGTAATCAATCCTTAATGTTTATTATTCCATAAACTCATATAAGTAGAGTTTTGTATATTACAGGAAATCTGGGAGAAGTCAATGCAAATCCACTATTCTCCTAGAACAGAAAGGTAACTAAATAACAGAAAGGTAACTAAATATTCTGAAAATATGTTGTCTATTACTAATATCTAATTACTTAACTTTGTTTTGATATTTCAGCACATATTCGATAGTCTATATATCATGTCACGTGAATCGGCTTGGATGCTGAAGAAACTCAAGGATTCCCATTTTACAAGTCCCTCCTCTATCATGGAGTCTAACAAGATTCTTGATATAATCATGGTTTTTATTTCAAAGTTCAAGAAAACAAAGGTATGTAACATTGTACATATATTTCCTGTTTGTTCTCATTGAGACCATTGAATGTCATAAATTAGGATCCTTTATTTTATTATTGAGTTTCTGTTCTAGGAATCGTTGGATCAGTATCTTCTCGATGAATGTTGCGGCTTTAATGATCATCTAATGCAATTGGTTAAGCAAAAGGATGAAATATTAGATGATTTTGGAGTATGCATAAAGAAACTCCAAGACCAAGGCGTTGAAAGAAAATCTGTCGCGGAAATGCTGCTTGGATGTTTTGTAGATGTAATCAATATGTACCACAACCATGCAGAGCGAGGCAATCCGTCCGGGGACACCTGCTCTTCCCTTCAATGTGCCTTTTCTGAGGCTGCCAAGGAATCATCAGAGCTGATAAATAAAGCAATAGAGAAACTAAATTAAGTCAGGTGTTCTGATCTTACCGGTGGAGGCTCTCCACTTGGATGTATCGCTTTGTGGAGAGTTATATTCGAATCATCTCTAATTAATCTTCGGTTGGACTATATATGTGAAAACTACCGTGAAAAAGTCAAACTCGGGGTACGTAACCCATTCTTTTCTCACCAGTTTATACCTTAATCATGATTCCATTAAAATTATACCAATTGTTTCTTACATGCATGCCTTCATTTGAATTGAATGTACCACACGGGTTAAACCGTTAGACACTGCCACGAACGATCAGCTGGATCAAATTAGGCTGTCGATTAATAAACTATTGACAGTTGGAGAAAGCGTCCTAGTTGAATTTATAGCCATGCAAAAAACGGTAAATACTTTATCTTTGTAACTTTGTAAGATTTAGGTTCTGGTTGAGCATGAAAGTATGAAGTTGTATTTTAGATTCTTGGAACTGTTGGATACCACTTTATCTGATGAGAAACTCTGAAATGTCTTCTTGCTGTAAGTTTTTAATCCCTATGGATTTGTAACTAGCTTGGCTACGTCATATTTCTTACTATTGCATGTCCTTCAACTTGCGATCATTCTATGTACTATTGTGTTTTGTGTGCAGTTTGCGAGGTTTTAAGACTGAAAATGCTGCACTTTTGATTGGCAGGTGGCAGAAGTTTCTTATATGTTAGGAGATTCTTTTACAACTGGTGGTGCTGGTATAAGAGGTTCGAGTGATGTTACCCATCCTGGGACCTCAAGCAAGCAGGTTGACAAAGTAATGGATTTCAATCTCGATGATTTCCCTTGGGATAAACACATTGTTCATGAATATTTCAAGATTGACTCGAACGATCCCAAGACGAGGAAATGGATGGAAGATAATCCAAACTACGGGGACTATACTTAGGGTTGACCGTGAACATGTAATCGGAACTCCGAACAGAAGCCATCCAATATCTTTTGGCATTGGGTACAACCTTCAAAAGACTAAAAGGTGACACATCAAATTAGTAGGCAGTGCATTGTAAGGTTCATCGCATTCTGCTCGGGGACCCATCTTGTAGACGGAAATAGCAGTAAAACTGTTGGTCGTGATGAAAGTTAATGCCAGCTACATGATGAGATGCAAATTTGCAGGCTCTTAAGTTGCGAGTTACATCTGTTGAGGGCCTTGAGGCTGCTTTTTTTATATATATACTACCTCAGTTTCAAAATAATAGGTAAGTTTGTGTATAAATTTATGCACAAATCTGCCTATTTTTTAGAGACGGAGGGAGTAGTATAATGCATGTGAATCGAATAGAATACCTTTGCCCTTTTACACTAGCAATTTAGGTCGCACATTTCATTCAGTTTTTGGTTTGTAATATCAAAGATGATCATAAAGAAAAGGAAAATAATGCAGAACAAAGAATAAAGTGACTTTGAAACGGAAAACCTTGCAACCATTTCTGAAATATATAAACTCTGAAATAAAATTATAAAATTCAGAGTTACATGTAATTGTAATTGATATATGAAGTTTGTTTAAAATGGAAGAGTTGATGCAATGTATAGATTGAAGTTCAACTGGGGTTAGAGAGCAGTTGTGTGAGAACCTTTGTCCTGTCTGACTGAACCTATTAAGTCTAACTCGCTTTTATTATCGCTTGACTCACTCTCTCTGACTGAGTTATTTCTTTCACCTGAATCAGTCTTCGGAATAAGTTAACTCTGTAACCAGGTTTTAACTCGTTTTGACTCAGAGACCTGACCAGTAGATCAAATTTATCCTGGACTTGACCTGTGACCCTGGACTTTGACTTGGTGTGGCCTGTTAGTTGACCTGTTTGACCGTTAGTTGACTCATATGGACCAGGCCTTAAGTTAATGGGATGGTTCAGTGGACTTGGGCTTAGAGACAGTTTTCCTATTTAAAATGATTTGGAACACTTATCGTATGCAGATAGGCCTTAAGTTGTAGATATTCATAATACCTATCAAATGGACTAGAGAACCAACCTAATTGAATTAGTAAACCTTTGATATGCTAAAGATAGAAAATGAAAAAGGTGTAGAACCATAAATGAGCTTAGAACCATTAGATAGTTAACTTAGATTTTAACTAGATACTCGTATGAAATTATGTTATGAACCTTGTACGAGCCTTTTGGATAAACTCTTAGAGTGATTGTATGATTAACATTTGATCTTTATTTACAACGATTGATTCAAGGATGAACCAGTGGATCGAAGATCTCGATGTAGGCGTGGCTTGTCATCAAAAGAGGTGGGAATTTACATTAACTTTTTTGTAATCATTGATGTTTCTTTTACAAAAATTTATGTTTCATAAACTCATGCATTATCTGATTTTGAATTCCATGCATTGTTTGATTTTGAATTCCGAAAGTTTCCATTGCTTGGAAAGGATCTATAATGTTTTTGCTCGTCTTTATGAATGTTGTGGGAAATAAGAATTTCCATCTGCGGTATATAGGATATATTCATTCACCCTTCTTTTATATCTATGTTTAAGTTTTATTAGGTGTGGAATTGGCATTAATATTATCCTATTAGGTGTGGAATTGGCATCAATATTATTAGTTAAAGAAGGAACTTGTTCTATGTACATGATTGTTTATTCTAGTCCGTTGGTTATTCTTTAATGATTGGAAAAACATGTATTAATTTTTAAATCATGTCAATGATTACTTGAAAGTTAAATATTATTTCTACCGGACACCTCTGTTACGGATGATGTGCTCACTAAATTTTTACTTTCAGTTTCTTAGAAATATTAAGATATGCATGTGGCGATGGTCGTTCAAGTTTTGGAAGCTTCAAGGAGTTAGTTTGATAGTTTGTTAGCATCTGCTATATTTATTTGTGTTTATAATTTATTTGCAAACCAAATCACTATTGAATATGTATCATCTGAAAGGAGTTCTTGTATATACGCATTTCAGAGCAATGGGATAATTTCCTTCCCAATATGGAATTTGCTTATAACACTTCAATCAATCGATCCACAGGTAAGACACCTTTTGAGATTGTTTATTCTAAAGTTCCTAATCATATTTTGGATTTGGTAGTGCTTCCCAGGCTGCATAAACCAAATGCTAAAGCAGATAACTTTGTTGAGAAAGCTTCACTCATACATCAAGAGGTAAAGTCAAAACTTGCAGCTTCAAATAACAAGTACAAGGAAGATGCAAATCAACATAGGAGATTTAAGACTTTTGATGAAGGGGAATTGTTTTGATTCATCTCATAAAAGAAAGATTTCCTACTGGTACTTATAACAAGACCAAGATGAATAAATATGGACCATTCAAGAGTTTGAAGAAAATCAGTGATAATGCATATGTTATTGATCTTCCATCAAATTGGAACATCTTTAATATATTCAATGTGCAAGAAATTTTTACTTTTCATGGAGAGAGTGAAGTTCTTTCTATTCATTTACTCGAGGGAGAGTTTCTTTCAAAAAGGGGGATTGATGTAGTACATCTTTTTACGTATCAACTACGACAGTTGACCCCTGAAGCGTGTATCAACTATGACAGTTGATCCTTCGTACGTGTATCAACTATTACAGTTGATCCCATACGACAGATGGGTTTACTTGCTTTGCAAGACTTCTTTCCTAGTTTGTTTAGATTTCATTTTCTTTTGTCTTTAGTCGGTTCTTGTGAACCTATTTAAAGGCTATGCCTTCTTGTTTTAAGAACACATCTTATTATCAATGTTATTAATCAATTATCAAGTGTATTATCAAACCCTAAAGTTTTGATCCTTGAATCAAACTTTATTAAGTTTCTGACGAAACTTAAACCTATCCTTAACTTAAAACAACTAGTTTGCTACCAAAAGACTAAAAGGCGACACATCAAATTAGTAGGCAGTGCATTGTAAGGTTCATCGCATTCTGCTTGGGGACCCATCTTGTAGGAATAACAGTAAAACTGTTGGCCATGACGAAGTTAATGCCAGCTACATGAATTTGGTGTATGATGAGAAGCAAATTTGCAGGCTCTTAAGTGGCAAGTTACATCTGTTGAGGGCCTTGAGGCTGCTTCTTTATAGATATAGTATAATGTATGCGAATCGAACAGAATACCTTTGCCTTTTTGCACTAGCAATTTAGGCGGCGCATTTCAAAAAGGCCCTAATTTCGATAATTAAAACGCACATTTCATTCAGTTTTTTGTTTGTAATATCAAAGATGATCATAACGAAAATAAAAATATGATGCAGAACAAAGAATAAAGTGACTTTGAAATGGAAAACCTTGCAGCCATTTCTGAAATATATAAACTCTGAAATAAAATTATAAGATTTCACCTTACTTTACACATTTCAGTGTGCATACATCTGATGACTACACCATCTTTTCTTGGGGTAAACACATAAGACTTAGTAAGAGTTTGGGATCTAACTAGTTAAACTCATCATTGCTAACAGGACAACCAGCGAAGCTTGGATTAGCAACCAACGACCATATATCAGGATTGCTAAAGTCATACTTAATTGCATCGGGAACAGTGTGTTTATCCCAAGGGAAATCCATATCAATATCTATCTCTATGCTTCTGGTTTCATCATTTAAATCGTTCATACTAGCGCCACCGGTTGTGAAAGCATCTCCTAGCATATAATTAATTTCTGTCGCCTGCCATTTCAAAAGAATTTGAGTAAATTAAAACCTAGTAAATAGCAAAAACTTTAAATTTAATCGATATAGAAAAGTTATAAGATTGTAATCACGTACTTTTCTGTGCATGGCTACATAGTCAATTAGAAGCGTATCTGCAGCTGACAATAATGAACTAATCATCCCATGAAGCTGATTCAGCGAATGCGTGCTTACCCAGAGTTTTATTGCTTCATCGTGCTTTTTAATGATAAGATCCAATCCAAGATTAACCAGGGATGATTCAACTAAAACTCTCCAACGAGTGATATTTTCAAGTGGCGAGCCTCCCCCGGTAAGATTAGAGAACCTAACTGAACTTAGTTTCTGAACTGCTTGTTCCATCAGATCCAATGTTTCCTCCATAGCCTTGGTATTCGAAGCGCCAACGGAAGACGAGATGTCCCCTGACAGATTCTTCAGTTCTGCAACTTCCAAACTAAGTAAGGAAGCAGCAACAGACTTTCTCAATCGTTCCAGATGCTCAGAAAAACTATTTGCAACAACTCTCTGCTCCTGCTGTATCGTGATGAGATGATCGAGGAAAGATGCTAATAGTCCAGCCTACAGGAAGAAAAAAAACACAAAGATCACACCATGTCAAATCCTCTTGCCAAAATAAATAAAGGAAGATGCTATTAATTTGGAGTCGTGGATATTATTAAGTACCTGTTCTCGGCTGAAATCACTGCTAGATTCTGAATAAATTCTTCGCAAAAGTTTCATCAACGTCAAGCTTCTGTCGTAGTAATTATTTGTCATAACCCAGTTTGATTCAGAAGTTAAATTTGGATACGATGGCAGCGCATGAAGAGACTGTTTAGTTGGATGGTTACTGAAATTAAGCTCATTATCCTCAGACGCAATATAATGCCAATCCAGCTCAGAATCTTGTATCAAGCTTAAAAAACTAGGGAATGACCTCCTGCCGCTAATCTTTGTGCTTATATCGTTCCAGAAATCTGCAAAACCTGATGCCTCTTTGAGAAGAATCTCAAGTGATACCTTTAAATCGTTAAATGATTCTTCCAAGTTTAGAGAACATGAACTAATACTAGTCGTTTCTTCAAGACTTAAGTTTACAAACGCGACAGAAGTATCCTGATCTTTGTCTATCAATTCCATCGCAACCGACAGTAAAACTGATGCATATAACAGAAGAAGAAAAAATGTATAACTAATCAAGACAATTGGCAGCGTATTTGTAATTCATCACATAAGAATGTTGATTATTGTGAACACGTAAATCACGAGGGCATATATATGTTCACAAACAATATTCAAATTCTAGGTACCAACTCGTGCTGATAAGACAATGGCATTGATTCCTTGGCTCAAAACCTTCGGGTTTATCATAGCCTCATCTAAGAACACTGCAAGTGGCGTTTACGCAAGGGGAGATAAAGAAAACGAAGCATAAAAGTAAAACTCATGAAGCGTTAGACAAAAATAAAGTGCTGAAGTGTAAATGAGACCGGGATTTACGTGGTTCAGCACTAAGGCCTACATCCACGGGGTTGTTGTTTCACTATGTACTTGATGATTACAAAGATAGTCGAGTGACTTTGTAGTTTACATAGGTCTGTCTATTGTAAAGGACTAACTTACACTTACAATCTTTTCTCTCTCTCCTTCTCCCCCAGTTTTTCCGATCCCTTTACTCTTGGTGGAGAGGGGGTATTTATAGGGTTAGAATGTGGGACCCATCTCTGAGGACCGTTGGAGCCTTATCTTCTTGTGTTCTGTGTCCATCCCGCGGAGGTCTTCGTTTATTACTTCATCACGCAGAGTCGTCTTCGTTCGTTCCATGGGTTGATCGACATGTATGTTGCTCAGAGTGTTTAATGCGGGTAGTTGAGGTGCCTGCTCGTGTCATGCAAGTGTCTTCTGCCCCTGTTACATCCGTGTCAGTTCATTTTCTCTCCACCGTTGATCTTGGCTTCTTTTGGGGATGAGATAAAGTAACTCTTCGGGAGTTATCTGGTGCTCCGCAGTACATCGTGTTACCGGTACATCTTTTTAACTTCTGCCCTTAGATTTGTTTGGGCAAAGATCCAACGTCGGCGGGATGAGTATCTTAGCTGTGGGCACATGTCATCATGCTTTGATGACTTTGTCCGCATGCTCTCCACGTATGTTCCTATATACACGTGTTTGATGATGAAATATGTGCACACAATTTGCCCCTTTTCTTCGGGCTTGAGTGTTTAGTGGGAGCATTGAAGAACACAGTCGTTACATATTCTTCCTCTCTCCTAATAACTTCTCCTAGAGACTTGGGCATGTTTCGTATTCGTGCATTAACTGCTCATTTAATGGGCACGTTTCCCATTCCTCCCTTAACTTCCCTCTCTTTCTTTCGAGTATATTAAGGAAGGGAGAAAAATTAATTTCATTCTCCTTCGAAAATTAATTTCATTCTCTGTCACTCTTTGTTCTTCAGCCATTAAATTCTGTCTTTCTTTGATCTTCAGTCATTCAATTCTCTGTCTTAGCATTTATCACGCTCCCTTCATTGTTTCTAGTTTGTTTCGTTATCTGTCAGTCTTCATTCTTTGTTCTTCGACCATTAAATCCTCTGTCTTAGCATTAATCACGCTCCCTTCTTCATTGTTACTGGTTTGTTGTCCTCTTCCTGCTGCTGTTTGTGGTGGTAAGGTTTCTTTTCTTTGTTCCTTTTGTTTTAAGATGTGTCGATTGTAAATTTGCTGCTGTTGATCGTTTTGTAGCCTCCCATTTTTGCTGTTGTCGTCCTTGTTTTTGATGAAGAACCCTTTTCTAATGCTTGTATGCTAGTTTGCCCATGTTCTTCGTCGGAAATCAAGGAGGCCATTGTTTTACGTGTATTGAATGGATTTTTTGAGTTTGGGGTTTTAGGGTTTCTGTGCTATGTTGAGATGGACTTCCAATTTTGTGGTTTTTGATCTTTGGTAATGACCTTGTGTTTGTTTCTAACTTGTTTATGTCGTATCTCTTCGCAGCCATGTCTGACCATCCGCGTCCTCCTCATCAAACTGCGGGTTCTAGTCTACCGAGATCTCCTCCGCGAAGAGAGTCTCAAATGGATCCCCGTGGTATTAGAGTTTCTTGTTCAGGGGCGAAGGCCTCTCCTCTCAGGAAAGATGGTCCTTCAAAAAATCCTTCCGGGTCTCGAAACGCTGCCGAGCGTGCGGTTTCTCATCCTCGTGATGACGTTAGGTGTACGCAGACACCTCCTCGTGCGGTTGCTTTTGATGTTCCTCCGCAGCGTTCAGTAGTGCCTGTGCAGTACCCTCTACCTCCGCCTCCAGTACTTCCTCCCAAAGGGAAAAATACCAAAGGTTGTGTCCCAAGGACTGAATCGTCTAAAAATCCTTCTTTGAAAAGACGAGCTTCCGAGCTTTTGTTGGTTCGTCTGACCCCGCGGAACAGGATGAGGCTGCCCCGGTGATACGCAGTGTTCCGGTCAGCAAGAAGAAAGTGACGTTCAAGCATATTGACCTTGAAGTTTTCAAAGAAAAGCATGAGCTTCAAGCCTTCGAGGTTCGTTTCTATGCCCCTGAAGATGATATTACTTATGAGCTCCTCTCGAAGTATCAGTTTGACGAGTTCCATCTGTTGACTACGGTTGGAGCTTTCGAGGCGGGTCTTATGCTGCCGTTATACAAGTCTGGCGACTCCTTCTATTACGATGTGCTTGCTGGTCGTGAAGGCTCTTCTACCAATACTCACAGCCGTTCCGTGTCGCAATTATCGGGGAATTATCTCCGTGCACTGAAGGAGTGTTATCTGCGGAGTAAGGGGCAGACGACGATGACCTGTTACGTTCCAAATCCCGCGGAGAGGGAATGGTACACTCCTGAAAATTTCAACAACTCTTTTGGCGATTACGTCAATAGTAGGAATCGTAAGCCGTGGAGTGTAGCCTTCGGAATATTGCTGCTCCTCGGTGAGATTCGTCTGTTAAGTGAGGTCAGCGATGCCAAACTGAAGTATGTTCCGGGCACCGAGGGGTCTAGTCAGCGGAAACTTTTTCCGGCCCGTGAGAGGATCAAGCGTGACCATGACTACGAGTGGCACGCTACTGTGATCGAAGTCGTTGGCCCTTGGGCGTACGGTTGGATTCCCGGTCCACGCGGTTGGCGTCCTTCTGGGAGTAGCAAGCCACGTGAATCTCCTCCGGCTCGATGGAGATTTCTGTCCTGGCGTTTAAACTTCGCAGGTATGAACTTTCCTTATGCCCTCGACGTCGTTGAAGGAGACGAGGAGGAAGGTTCTGGTGCCATACTTCCACCGAAGAGTGCCACTACTGCTAAGGTATGGTTATATCAGTTTCTGGCCGCGCTTGGTCGAAAAGTAACTCTGTGGAAAGTAACTGTTCGGGAAGTAACTCTGTGGAACATGTGTTGGTTTGCAGGCTTAAGAAGAAAAAGATTGGGCCGAAGCAGTCTTCTACGATTGTGATGGGTGAGGCTGAGGTTCATGAAGAAGTTACCAGTCCGGAAACGAAGAGTTTGCCGAGGATGAGATTTCTGATGGGGAAGAACGTATGATACTTCCCCCCCTAATGTTGAGGATATTGGTGCGGGTTTTGAAGGGGATGGAGGAAATAATGCCGTGGGGCTGATGGCGGTGTTCTCGCAGATATGTCAGTCCTTGCTGGTGATGCTGCGGGAACTCTCCCCACCATGTCTCAAGAATTCTCGTTTGACCGGGTTTATTCCGCAGGGGATCTCCTTGACGATGCTCTTGATTTTCCTGAAGACTTCTCTCTACTTTCCCAATGATGATTGGGATGTGCTCGGGATCTGGTAAGGACGACGCTGCTGCACAGGACGGGGCGCGGGTGATCACGATGTGCGTGTTGATGCCGAAACTTGTGTTGATGAGGCAATATCAGCCAAGGGAAGTCCGTGGTTGATTCGCCTTCTGAGGATTTCCCTCACTCGCTGACTTTTGAGGGTGAGGACGCCATAATGGATTGGCTTAAGAAAAAGGGTTTGCTATTTGTCCCTCATCCTCCCCTGTGATTGCTGGTGAAAAGGATTCCGATGCTTATACCCGTCGGATGATGGAACTCTCGTCCAAGGCGCGGGTATCCGAGATGTGGGGAAAATTTTTAGTGTTCCCGAAGCTGCCCTTGTACCGGAGCCTCCTACTTCTGTCGAGGATATGATGGCCATAGCTGACGGTTACCAGTATGGTTTTCCTCAGCAGCGTGTCTTGGAGGTAAGTCTTCGTTCATATCTCTTCGTGACGATTGAATCCTTCGGTGTAATAATGTTTGCCGTTTTATGTGTAGATAGAGTGAGGAGTGAGCATTGTAACCATGTTCTGTATCAATTCTTCAAGGCGAAATCTTTGAAGCTGGAGGCTAAGCTTCGTCACAGAGAAAAGGAACTATCTGCGGTGGTGAGGTAGAAATAGAAGAACTGAAGAGGAGCCTTAAAGAGAAAGAAAAGCTGGGTGAAGCGGAGGCTGGGCTTCGTTCAGAGCTTACTGTCGTACGTGCTGAGTTAGAGCAAACTCGCGGCCAAGTTTCAGCTTTCACAGGTTTGATTCTTTTTCTCTTTTACCCTCGCAGTGCGTCGTAATTCCTCTATTCCTTAGTTGTTCTGTCTGAGTCTCCCCACCCTATCTCCAGTGGGTGGCGTCCCCGAGTTGATATGGCTTCGAAACGAAAGGGCACGGAAAAATCTCGTATCAAGGAGCTGGTCGAGAAAATTAAGAGTGAAGCCAAAAAGTGGGACGCGCGGGCTGAGGTATGGCGCGAAAGGCATGTTCAAATGGTTGATATGCAGAATCAGTATAACCATGACCGTACTTTGTTCAATGGTACGCTGCTGTGGACAAGTGAGAATCTGCGGGAATCCCGTGAGCGATCTTCGTTGTTGGAGTCTAGGATACATCTTCTGGAAGAGGAACTACAAAAGGCTCGCTCCCTTCCTTTTCCGGGAGTTGATGAGAGCATGCTGAGTCTTACCAGAGAACGGGACGATGAGCCGAGGTTTGGGCTCTAAGCAAGGCCCTTGCTGCGTCTCGCGCTGAAATAGCGCGTTGGTTGAGTCTGAGAGAAATCTTGAAGTATGTATGTACAGACTTGGCAAAGGGTATCAGAGATAAACAACGAGGTCAACCATCTTCGTCACATGGATTCGATGAAGCAGGTAGAACTAGATGCCAGTCAATTTACTCTCACCAACCTTCAACTAGATTATAAGAAATTATCCGTGGAATATGACCATCTTGATGAAGCGCGAGATGCGGTTGTTAATGAGTATGAAGAGGCTTCGGCTTGTGTCGAAGGTATAACTCTATTTCATCGAGTGTGATTGTGTCTTTACTGTGCTAACTCCCTTGTGTTGTCTTTTTCAGAGCTCGAGGGACAACTCCGCGTTGCAAATGAAAAGTTTGAAAAGGCTCAATCTTCCTTAACGCAGCAGGAAGAACAGACTAATCATTTTAAGAGTTTGGCGGCGTCCCGCGAAGAGGCCGTTGGTGCAGCTTCTAAAGAAGTGAATCGTCTGTCTTCGTTGTTATCCCAAGCCCAACAGCGGACGACAGTTATTATGCATAAGGCTCGGTGTCAATTGGCTGAGGAGACAAACAAGATGCTGGAGAAGATTGAGCTTGGCCTTAAGACCGAGCATGGCCTTGTGAAAAGCTATCCACGTCGTCCAGTGCCTGCTTCCCTGCCTGGCTTCTGGACCCTCATCTGGTGGGAGCGTCCCTTCAACTCTTCGGAACAATCCTGCTGATGGTGGCTCTTCTAAGTAGAGACCGCACATCATTATCCTTCCGTTGAGATTCCTTGTAAATTTTGGTGTAAAGAATATTTTTGGTGTGTATTCCTTGTAAATTTTGGATGTGTATTTACAATCCATGGCCTTGTCGCCTTTTGTAACCAACCTTTATGAAATGGATCATTTTTTTGATATACCTGCAATATCAGTTTGTTGTTTATTTTAGTCATTGTGATGAAAGACTCTAAAAATAAAAGAGGATTTTAAGTGTTTGGGTGCGATCCCGAAGGGAGGTACCTTCGTGATCGGCTTGAGACCTGTCACCCCGCTGGCGAACCCTTGGCCAGAGGATTCCCAGACGGTGGGGGCCGAGGCAACGTTCTAGGATATGGGGTTAAAAAATTTACATACACCCATTCCGTCGACCCGTTGCCTTAAGATTGGTTGGGTATCTCTTTCTGCTGGGTGCCTTCCCCCTGGTCTTACACTTATGGACACTGAGGGGGAGCCCTGAGAGATTGTAGATTAACTACTTTCCCCAATATTGTGATAGGTTTGTTACTTGATATATAAAGCTTGTTTGATTGATAGGTTGAGGCCTGCAATTCCTCGTCCAGAGATAGAAACATGTAGAGTGGTCACGCTCCCTTCTTCTTCTGGTACCTTCACGCAGTTGCAAGCTGCGTTGCCCTATGGGAAGTATGGTTTGAGCCACTTAGCATTCCAAGGATGTCGGAGGACTTCGCCTTTCAGATTACGAAGGTAGTAGGAACCGCTTCCCGCAATGTCGTGTATTATAAAGGTCCTCCCCACGTAGGTGCTAACTTTCCCCATCTCTTTCTCGTTGATACTGTGGGATTGTTCTCAACACATACTGTCCCTCTACAAAATTCCGAAGCTTTACCTTTTTGTTGTACTCCCTTGCAAGTCTTCGTTGTAATTTTCCATCTTCTGCAATGCGCTTCCCTTCTTTCTTCTAGGTCGTCCAATCTCTCTAACATCATGTCTGTTGTGAGATTTTTCTCCCACGCTTCGGTCTTTGTGGTTGGCATGAGATCTCTGTAGGGATGACTGCTTCAGCTCCATAAGTGAGGAGAAACGGGGATTCCCCAGTGGCAGATCTTCGTGTTGTCTGTATGCCCATAACACATTGTTAACTGTTCACACCATCGCCCCTTATTCGTCTAATTGTTTTTTGAGGATAAGGGCGAGGGTCTTGTTGGTGGCTTCCGCTTGTCCGTTGCTTTGAGGGTATAGGGGTGGATTTTTTTCCTTATTTTGAAAGCATCGAAGAGCATGTCTATGTTTTTCCCTTGTAATTGCTTACCATTATCGGACACGATTTCTGCTGGTATGCCGAACCTGCAGATGATGTTCTGGAATATGAAAGTAAACATCCACGTCTCTGATCCTGGCTAAGGCTTTAGCTTCCACCCATTTACTGAAGTAGTCCGTGGCTACTATCAAAAATCGCCTTTTCCCTGATCCTTCGATGAAAGGCCCGACGATATCTATGCCCCATTTGCGAATGGCCACGGGCTATCTACAGAATTTAACATTGTTGCTGGCGCGTGTATCTTTTTGGCGAAACGCTGACATTCTTCGCATCGTCGGGACATTCTTGCGGCATCCTGTATCATCGTGGGCCAGTAATATCCTTGCGTTTTGCTTTGTCGGCTAGTGATCTCATACCGCTATGATTCCCTGCGTCCCATAATGGATGTCATTTAGAATTCGGTGCCCCTCTTTTCGAGATAAGCAACGTAGTAACCCGAGGAAGGATTTCTTGTACAGGACCCCATCCCGAGATCATATCTTCCTACTTTGGAGAGTATTTTCCTAGCTGTTTATGTCCGCGGGTAACTTCCCTTTTCGAGAAACGCATGGATCACCGTTCTCCAATCATCTTCGTTGCTGAAGTCTTCGTCTTGATTTGCTTGACAGGATATCTTCTTCGTCAAAATCGTTATGGATGTCTCTCCTACCTGGTCTTCGTATTTTCTTCCACTGTATCTTGATTGGTAGCGAAGGAGAATTGAGATAATCGAAGGCTCGTATACCCTTGTTATTTTAATAGCTTCGATGCTTTCGTCCTTCAGCATGGATGATATATATGCAGGGCATCGCGTGCCTGAGATCCTTCTGCATAAGTGCCGGAACTTGATGTTCGGAATTTGTGACGCCAATGTTTGGACCAAGGCCATGTAAGCTGAGAGGGTGTCATCGTACACGTTGTACTCGAGCCCTATTTGCCGTATGACAAGCTGTGAATCACTTGTAGTCTTACGTCGGCTACCCCCATCTCTATTATTCGGAGGGCATGTACGACTGCCTCGTATTCGACGATGTTGTTGGTATGCTCTTTGAATTCTAACCTGAGTGCCTGTACAATCCTTTCTCCGGTTGGGGTGGTGATGACAATGCCTATTCCTGCTCCTTCCTTATTTTTGGAACCGTCGACGAAGACTTCCCATTGTCTTTGACTCGAGGGTTCGAGGATATCCATTGGATCCTTCTTTCTTCCTCGGCTTCTGGTATTCCCTTAATCTTCGTCGTTGTCCAGGGGAGGTCTGCTAAGAAATCCGCCAAAACTTGGGATTTTCGAGAATGTTGAATTTCATGAATGATGTTGAATTGGTCCAGGTGGGTGTTCCACTTGGCTATTCTGCCCACTTTTCCCGCGCTTTTGAGGACTGCTTCCAGTGGTGCTTTGCATGGGACCCGGACGAAGTGAGTTAGGAAGTAGGTTCTCAGCTTTTGAGTAGCCCATACCAATGCTAGGATAAGCTGTTCGATCTTTGTGTAGTTCCTTTCCGCAGAATTGAGGGTCTTACTGACGTAATAGATAGGTTGTTCTATCTTCGTATTGGTTTTGACCAACACTGCGCTGACTGCGTCTTCGGTTGTTGCTATGTATAATGCCAAAACCTCATCAGGATCCGGCTTCTGCAGGATCGGAATCGAAGCTAGGTGTTCTTTGATTTTTTGGAAGGCTTCTTCGCATTCTGCGGTCCATTCAAACTTGCTCCCTTTTTTGAGAATATTGAAGAAATGTGCATTTGTCCGAAGATCGGGCAATAAATCTGCCCAAGGCTGCTATGGACCCATTGAGCTTCTGAACTTCTTTTAAATTCTTTGGGGATGGCATTTCTACTATGGCCTGAATCTTCACTGGGTCTACCTCGATGCCCCTTTTTGTTACCAATACCCGAGGAATTTCCCTGAGGTGACACCGAAAGTACATTTCTCTGGATTTACTTTCATCGGTGTTTCCTCATTGCTTCGAAGATGTCTCAGATCCTGTGGTGATCTTTGCGCAGCTTGCTTTTGACGAGCATATCGTCAACGTAGACTTCTAAGGTGCTTCCGATCCATGGCCTGAAATAGCATCGACCATTCTTTGGTATGTTTCCCTGCGTTTCGAAGTCCGAAAGGCATTCTAGTGTAGCAATAAAGACCATGTGGGTGTAGAACGTTGTGTGTGGCTGATCTCTTCTGCCAGGGCCACTTGGTTGTAGCCAGAATGTCCATCCATGAATGACAGTTCTTCATATCCTTCTACTGCTTCTACCAGCTGGTCTATGCTTGGCAATGGATAGCTATCCTTTGGACATGCTTTGTTGAGGTTAGTGAAATCGATGCATATCCTAACCCCCCATTTTTCTTAGGAACGACGACCATATTGGAGATCCACGTAGGGTACTTGACCTCCTTGATGAAACCTGCGTCTAGTAGTTTTCGAAGTTCTTTTTCCACTGCCTTATGATATTCCGGCGCGACTTTTCTTATTTTCTGTCTGAAAGGTGTGCCTGGTTTGATGCGCAGCTCATGTTGGATTATTTTGGGTCAATCCCAGGCATATCTCCTAATTTCCAGGCGAATACATCTGCGTATTCTTTAAGTAACTTGGTCAGGGAATCTTCTCTCTTTTCGTCCATTATGGTCCCTACTTTGATCATCTTCGGGTTTTCCTCCGTTCCTATGTTGATTTCTTTTACGGGCTCTACTGGCGTGAAAACCGGCTTCGGATCCCCGAGGACTGGGCGTTCTTTAATTGCTACTTGGTATGTTTCTGTCCGCGTTGGCTGCTGAAGTACTTGTCTCTGTGTTCCGGACATTATCATCTTTGGTCAAATCCCTTCCTGTAGTTTCCTTGAGGAACTGGTCTATGGCCTTCTCTTTCGCAGCTTCTTATTTTTAAGTCTTCGGGTTTTGTGTTGCTTTTCTTGTTCGTTGTTGATGCGATCCTGAGTGGCTTGGCACTCTCTTGCAGAGACCCGATCTCCCTTGATTTCCATTACTCCCTCAGGTGTAGGGAATCTGAGATATTGGTAGTACGTTGCCGCCACTCCCTTGAGTTTATGTAACCATTTTCGTCCAATGATGGCATTGTAGGGGGACGGGGCGTCCACTACGCTGAACCGTGTTTCTACTTTCATGGGTCCGGCGTCAACCTGCAACACGATGTCTCCCAATGGCTTCGTGGGTGCTCCATTAAATCCGTAGATGGTGTAATAAGAGGTCATTAGCTGTTCTTCATGGAGCTTCATTCGTTTGAATGCATCGTAGAATAGAACGTTCACTGAGCTTCCCCCGTCTATGAGGATCTTTTTAAGGTTACATCCATCCACGGGTAGTGTGAGGACCAAGGGGTCGTTATGGTCTTCCATATCTTCGTCGATATCTTCAGCATCGAATATAATAGGTGAGTCCATCCACTCTTCATGTTCGTCCACCTCTATCCCATCGATCTTATACAATTCGCATCGGTCCTCGAACTGCTTTCGTAACCTCTTTCCTATCTGTGCTGTAAGTGAGGGCCCTGGGTTTAAGAACACGAGATGGTGTTGATTGTGCGATTCCCTTCTGGAAGTTGGACTGGCTTGGTTCGTTTAGATCTATCCTCTGTGACATCCTTTCGTATGTAATGTTTGAGCTCGCCCGCATCAATCAATTTCTGGATCATTATGAGGTTTTTACATTTTTCGGTCTGGTGCCCGTTGAAACAGTGGTATTCACAGTAATCTTTGGATTTCTCGGTTCTTGGGGGTTGTTTTCCCTTAGACCATGGCCATTCCAGATTTTCCCTTCCTTTGACCTCTCGCAGGATCCGAGCGTAGCTAGCATTGAGCTTTGTGTAAACTTGATCTTCGAATTTCCGATCGTCTTTTAGACTTTCGTCCCTTCGTTCTTTCATATCTTCGTGAGGTCTTTCCACCGAGCAATTCCTTTTGGTTCCAGCGGTTTGTTCTGCGGAATTTGTACGGTGAGTTATCTGTGGGTACGCCCTCGGGTTTTCACGCTGGATTTCTTCAAGACGAGCGTGTTTTTCAATAATTATTCGAAGATCCCCCTCTGTCTTAGGCACGCTTCCATGAATCTCAACAAAGAGTGGACTCATTCGGTCTAATCCCCACTTGTAGCAGTTGATACTTACCACCGGGTCCACACTTCCTATGGCTTGGCATACCTTGTGCCATCTGTTGGTGTATTCCCTCGTGGTTTCCTTATAGCCGATTGCCAGTGAAAAGAGCTTATCCATTCCAGTATTAACAGCCTTGTTGTACATGTAAGTTCTTAAGAACTTTTCTGCGAGTTGGTCGTAGGAGTTGATGAAGTTTGGCGGCAGATTATCAAACCAAGACAATGCCGATCCCTTCAGACTCGATGGGAAGTATCTACAGAGTACTGCGTCGTTCTGTCTCCATCTATCCAGTACACGGTTATAATACCGAATGTGTGCAGCGGGATCGCTGGATCCGTCATAGCATTCGAATGTCGGGACAGGGCATTTGAGTGGAATAGGGGTGTTGGCCAGGCGATGAGTTAAGGGTGTGGAGTTAGCCTCTCTCATGACTTCTTCTAACCTTCCTCCGCCTTGTCTACTTTTTAATTGCCTGATCTCTGCCATCATTTCATCACGCAGCTCTTCCATCGCGCGGTGGTGCCCTACGTTCCTCTGCTCGTGATAGCTTGACTCTCCATCGTTATAATCTGGGTCGGATGCGCTACTTCCTCTGGTCTCGTTTCCATTGGCTGCTACGATGACTCTTCGATCTCGGTTTGGTTCGGGTGCCTTTGAATTTGCTTCATCGAGTTGTTGGCTCGTCTTTGTGCTTAAGGCAATCCGGTCTTTTAAATCCTGGTTTTCTCTGGCCAACAAAGCCACAGCATCCGTGTAAACCTTTTGGATTTTCTTCAATTCTTCAAGTTCGGCCATCAATCGGTCTGATTGGTTCGACCCTTGATTGGGAGTCCCAGCTCGTGCTATTACGGCCATCGTGCCGCCTTCTTCTATGGTTTGTACTAAAGGCGGGGGAGGTTCAACTTCGATTGTTGGCATTCCCAGATCGGGCGGAGTGCCCATATGCGGTGTTAGAGCCACCTGCACAGTTTGATTCAGCTCATTGGTTGATGGCATTCCGAAGGTTGGCGGATGCGCGGGCTGGTACGTTCTGGATTCATCCACCCTTTCTTTTGGTTGGTGAAATTGATTCGTAGCAAGAGTTTTCACGACTTCCGTAGTCTTCGGGACTGCCGGTGTCGTATTATATTTTGTTGCCGCTGCTCTGAGGGCCGCGGCTGCAACGGAATTAGCATTCATAGGCGAAGTGATTTCCGCAGTGTCCTGTCTCTGACTGGTCATTTTGGCTTTGTCTCCTTTCTGCTTGCTCCGGGTGATGACCGGGGTTGTCCTCGGTGCTTCCTTCGACGTGGCTCTGGATTTTCCTACTTCTTGCATCTTTCTGCACAAGGGAATTTCAAACAGCGAGAAACAGAAATGTCCGTGCGGATCGGGTTAGTTTGCGAAAATTCCTAATTCCACGACAGGGAGAAACTCCCCGAGGGCCAATTAAATTCTTATTAAAAGTGCGGATTCATTGAAAGTATGAGGAAACGTGAGAAAACCCCTTTTAAAACTGCACGTAAATCCTTTGAAAACTTACGAAAACCCAACGGAAAGATAGGTCCGTACGAGATCTAGAAAAATGTAGATCTGTGGATCTAAGTAATAAATCTTTTAACCAGTAAATGGCGATACTGTCGGTAGTACCGAAGACAACGGGTGCGTTTTTGAACATGGTAAAGTTAATAAAAGATAAATATTGTTAAAGATAATGAAGCAGAGCAATCTTACGCTAATTTAATTATGAAATCACAGGATAAGATAAATCTTTTACCGGGACGAAGTCCCTATTTCTAGCGCCAAATTGTGAACACGTAAATCACGAGGGCATCTATATGTTCACAAACAATATTCAAACTCTAGGTACCAACTCGTGCTGATAAGACAATGGCATTGATTCCTTGGCTCAAAACCTTCGGGTTTATCATAGCCTCATCTAAGAACACTGCAAGTGGCGTTTACGCAAGGGGAGATAAAGAAAACGAAGCATAAAAGTAAAACTCATGAAGCGTTAGACAAAAATAAAGTGCTGAAGTGTAAATGAGACCGGGATTTACGTGGTTCAGCACTAAGGCCTACATCCACGGGGTTGTTGTTTCACTATGTACTTGATGATTACAAAGATAGTCGAGTGACTTTGTAGTTTACATAGGTCTGTCTATTGTAAAGGACTAACTTACACTTACAATCTTTTCTCTCTCTCCTTCTCCCCCAGTTTTTCCGATCCCTTTACTCTTGGTGGAGAGGGGGTATTTATAGGGTTAGAATGTGGGACCCATCTCTGAGGACCGTTGGAGCCTTATCTTCTTGTGTTCTGTGTCCATCCCGCGGGGGTCTTCGTTTATTACTTCATCACGCAGAGTCGTCTTCGTTCGTTCCATGGGTTGATCGACACGTATGTTGCTCAGAGTGTTTAATGCGGGTAGTTGAGGTGCCTGCTCGTGTCAGGCAAGTGTCTTCTGCCCCTGTTACATCCGTGTCAGTTCATTTTCTCTCCACCGTTGATCTTGTCTTCTTTTGGGGATGAGATAAAGTAACTCTTCGGGAGTTATCTGGTGCTTCGCAGTACATCGTGTTACCGGTACATCTTTTTAACTTCTGCCCTTAGATTTGTTTGGGCAAAAATCCAACGTCGGCGGGATGAGTATCTTAGCTGTGGGCACATGTCATCATGCTTTGATGACTTTGTCCGCATGCTCTCCACGTATGTTCCTATATACACGTGTTTAATGATGAAATATGTGCACACAATTATGTTTCTCTACGTACATATGCCTAAATAATACTTAAGTTACTAGGAAGATAATACTTAAGTTACTAGGAAGACTAGGAAAAGAAACCATATAACTTAGCAATCGAACTAAGAAAATAAAATCCTAAAGCTAGCTAGCAAAAATTTAGGTCATTGTTATGGCCTAAGTGAAAAATCACGATGTTTATTCTTGGAATATAGGTTTATTACGAGTTTTTGTCCAAGTGCTTATCGACCTGGTCCACCTGGATGAGATTTTTTATAATTTGGCTGATTGTTATGGCCTGAGCTACGGCATCTAACTAACCAAGTCGTCCCCGTTTATGTTAATGTTAATTTAGGGTTCCTTTTTCCGAGTTCTTATTCTTTCCTAGTTTATTATTTTGATTTTTTTTTCTAGTATTAATGCTTTTAGGAAATCTATCAGCATATATATATATAAGATAGCAAGGTAGGCAAACTGTGAAACTCAGTTTTGTGCAGGTTATTATTGGTTAAACAAACAAGTAGGCAACAAATCTGATATTTTGAGCTACCATGATGAATACATGGATAGACAGATACTTTGATAGGTTAAGTCTTAAAGTAACAGATGATGGTTCCGCAAAAAAACTTATATATCCAAGATCTGAAATCAAGGAACCATCAATAGATTTACAGGCTTCACGCAAGATGTTTTACCAAGAAGTAGCGTTTGTTGCGGATGACTGGACGGATACGATGATAGGAGGTCATTCCATAGGTTTCTTCGGTTGTTAGAAAAAACTGGCCTGGACAAGTATGCACTCAATGAGGTATGCAACTTTTGTTTACCTTGCATCTCTCTGCCTTTATTTCAATTTCAGGTCTCGTGATTTTGTCATATTTTAATTGGTACAGGATATCATCAGTATTATTAACCAGCCAAATAGACGGTTGTCTCTTGAGGCGTCGCCAGATGATGTGGCTGCAAATGAATGCTATGGTGGAAGCTTATTGTTGATGCAACTTATGCAAAGAATTCGTTCAGAATCTGGCGATGATTTCAAGCGTGAGCAGGTAATTGATATTTATTGCTCGAAATGGCATCTTGGTGTAGGATATGATTTGACATATTTTTTATGACTGGCATGTCCGTGTCTCTTCATAGGCTGGGTTGTTGGAGTCTTTCCTCGATCACCTCATCAAGATACAACAGGAGCAGCGGTTTGTGGCATATAGTTTCTCTGAGCACCTGGAACAATTGAGAAAATCTGATGCAGTTGATGATGATGGAGAGAGGCACAAGTGTCCTTATATTTTTTCCGAGCACACCATGGACTCCTATATGTGGCAACAAAAGGTAAGTCTTTATCCTGCTGAATCATAAAGTATATTTGCTAATTACGAATTACTTAACTTGTTTTGACATTTCAGCACATATTCGATAGTCTATATATCATGTCACATGAATCGGCTTGGTTGCTGAAGAAATTCAAGAATTCCGACAAGATTCTTGATATCATCTTGGTTTTTATGTCAAAGTTCAAGAAAACAAAGGTACGTAAGATTGTACATATATTTCCTTTTTTTTCAAAACAAGGTTAAGATTGAGACCATTGGATGTTATAAATTATTAGGATCCTTATTTTTTATTATTGAGTTTCTGTTCTAGGAATCGTTGGATCAGTATCTTCTCGATGAATGTTGCCGCCTTAATGAGCATCAGATTCAATTGGTTATGAAAAATAATGAAATATTAGATGATTTTGGAGGGTGCATAAAAAATCTCCAAGAGCAAGTCGTTGAAAGAAAATCTGTGGCGGAAATGTTGCTTGGATGTTTTGTAGATGTAGTAAATATGTACTACAACCGTGCAGAGCGAGGCTATCTTCCCGGGGACACCTATTCTTTCCTCCAATGTTCGTTTTCTGAGGCTGCCAAGAAAACATTAGAGATACTAAATGAAGCAGTAGAGAAACTAATTTCAGTCAGGCATTCTGATCTTACTGCCGGAGGCTCTCCACTTGGATGTATAGCTTTGTGGATAATTCTATTTGAATCATCTCTAATTAATCTACGGATGGATCATATATGTAAAAACTACAGTGAAACAGTCAAACTCGGGGTACGTAACGCATTCTTTTCTCACCAGTCTATACCTTAATCATGATCCCATAAAAATTATACCAATTGAATGTATTACAGGTTAAACAGTTAGACACTGCCACAAACAATCAACTGGATCAAATTAGGCTGTCGATTAATAAACTATTGATAGTTGGGGAAAGCGTCCTAGTTGAATTCATAGACATGCACAAAACGGTATATACTCTATCTTTTAACTTTGTCCACAGAACCAAACACTTTTTAATATGTTTTAGTACCATGAGACTCATTTTATAACAGCGGAAACAAAAGAAGAATTGAACATTTGATAATCTACGGCGTTATCTCATTTTGATGAAATCAATTGATAAAATAAGAAAGATGGTGTAACTTAATGCAAAACTTCCTCTCAATAAATGCATAAATATTCGGTGAATCTATGTTAATTTTACATTTTGAATTACAAGTTACACCATATCTTTTTGTTAATTGGTTGTATGTTATCCCGATGCAATGGTTGGGTTTTATCTGGTGCATTCATGCACAAGATAACAAAATCCCTTATTTTATTACCTTTTATTATCTGATGAGAAACTCTGAAATGTCTTATTGCTGTAAGTTTTTTAATCCCTACGGATTTGTAACTAGATTTTAAAAGTAGTGTGTGCTTACTCCCTCAGTTAGGTCATAAGTTGTGTTATCATCTCCATGTCCTTCTGCTTGCAATATTCTAGGTACGATTGTGGTTTTGTGTTTTGATACCTGTTTAGCTATCTGCGAGTTTGTAAGACTGATAATGGGCGCTTTTGAATGGCAGGTGGCAGAAGTTTCTTATATGCTAGGAGATTCTTTTACAACTAGTGGCGCGCATCCTGGAACTTCAAGCAAGCATGTTGACCATTTAATGGATTTCAGTCTCGATGATTTTCCTTGGGATAAGCACACTGTTCCTGATTATTTTAAGATTGACGTTGACGATCATAGGACGTGGAAATGGATTCAAGCTAATCCAGACTACCTAGAATGGGACGCTGGTGGTTTACGCGGAGATATATGAGTTTATTGAGATCTGAACCAGCGTTATGTTTTAGTTGTTTTCCCTCTTAAAAAATATACTCTTGTAGTTCTTATGCAAAATGTACATACTGGCAGTCGTGGAGCCTAATTATCTTTTTTTTCCTAATTATCTTTTTAGATTAGAGGAGGGAGGTTGGATTTTGAAAATTTGCGTGAGAGTGAGAATAGTCTCTTCTCAAAACCTAATTGTTGTCTCCAGGTGAAATTAGATCATCTAATTATAGAGCCTCAAGTAGATGCCTTTTAGTATCTTTTAGATGCCTCTTAGTTACTTTTACTTCAGCCTCAAATAGATGCCTCCAGGGGAAAAACTATAAGTTATAGGAGAAGCATCTTCATTTTTAGGATTTTCCTTTATTCAATGGGTAGAAGAAACTAATTTGGTTACCTATTCATCAATTTCAAATTATTTTTGTTATAAGATTCCTCTTCTCGTCATTTGGTATCAAGAGCTTTGATTTGGTTCTCATGGGGAAAAGGGGGTTATTGGTGAAGATACTTGTTTTTGAGGTGAATACTATTAATCTCTCTATCAAGTATTTTGGGTTGATTATTATGTTCTTTGATAGTGTTTTCAGATTGGGTTTTCCAATCTCATGTTGATTTCACTATGATTTCAAAAAGAAAAGCTAATTTGGGTAGGATTCATTTCAAAGACGTGTTAATGAGTACTATGCATCACTCGGCCTACGGCCGGGCTCAACTTTTGTGGTTAGCCGGAGCCTGTGGCCCCAGTGTGTGTTAAGGGCAGGTCAACCTTAGAAGCATAGTTCCTTTCCACTTTTAAGAGTGAGTCAACCTTGATTGTCTGTCACCAAACTTGGTCCAACGAAGTTTTTACCTGGGGATGTACACTGGAGTTGTTTTTAGGCAGATTCAAATACTCCTTTGTTGCAGCAAAACTTAAGGAGCGCCTTAACAGTGTGCATGTTCTGTATACACAATGTAACATAGGCCCAGACAAACTTATCGTCTCCTAAACATGAAACACAACAACCAAAGTTATTTTACATGTTAGTATTAATATAACTAAATGCAGTATCATATTATGGTGTAAACAAAGAAAAGCCGGATTAATATCAGCCGGTAACAATGTGAAAATATCATGGTAGTAAATGCAAATTATTAATGGGAAACAGATGTTTTGCCCTCAACAGATCTTTATGATCGCTACTTTTGATTTGGAATAACGAAGCAATATTGATCATGTGTTAATTAAATTTTCAGGTTTCTTTGGAATAGGCAAAAAAATACATAGCTGTTGCTCAAATCAAGCAATTTTCGAATGGTATGAACTTGCTTGGTCATGTTATCCTACGTTTTACCCATTAAACTTTGGATTATATTCATTCCATCGGCAACTCTTATCCCTAGAAAATTGATACCCTGAAGTGTTGAGTAAACGCGAGTACCAAAAGCTCCAAAACCAATAATAATAGAGGCACAACCCACTAACATGGGACTCTGTTTATTATAAGTGAATCGCTAAACAATACTAATATTGTACTACGTTTTAAAAGGCGGGGGACTTTGGCGCACTAAGCCCAGGCCTAGCGCCTAGCAAAAAAAGAAGCGCTAAAGGCGCCAATTTATGTATATTTGTGGGGTTTTCCAATTTTTCATCGCGCCAAAGGTTCTAGGCTTTGCGCCTCGCCTCGCCCAGCGTCTATCATATCATAGATTTTACATTGATTACCATTTGTGTGTCACTATTTTTTCATAGCATGCAAACACAGTAAAAGTTTTTCATTCTTTTCAGCAAGATCTTGGCAGTCTCTCTAGAAAACGAATCAATAGAAAATAAGCCAAGCACATTCCTGTATTCACTGTAAGGACTATGTGAAAGTGATTAAAAACTATTTATCGTAAACCCAAAAATCGACACTGATCGCAGACAACGACAAACGGTTCCCTTGTGAAAATTTCTTAGGGTTACATCGCAGTTTTAAAAAGATACCGTTAAACCTTGAGATGTTAAAGTGGCACCATACCTGGACAAAGGTCAATTCAGCATAAACCATTGCTTCTTAGGATTCAAGGAGATCGCTTATATCCTCCAAATTAATCATTAATATTCGGTGTTTTCTCTCTTTGAGCGAGCATCACTCCGACATTCCGCCAAATTCCTGATATATAATATAGCAAATGATGAAATTTCCTTCAAGGGTAAGAAGAATTTTGGGAACTGAAGGTGTATAATGGAATTCAATAATTTGATTTCAACATTAGAGAAGAGCAACTGGAGGCAAATCAGGACATTAGTTTCTCCTAAGGAAAACATAGGATGCAAAATCTAGGAAAATCATAAGATGGCAAGAAATCGGTTGAATACTTCAAGGACAAAAGAATCTGCACCACCGGCACACCATACGCAGACCGATACTAATGGTACAAAATCAGTGATTTTTTTAGTTGCAGGAAATCCCACAACTACACCCTAATGATAATCTATCAATATTACTAAAAAATCGTCATGAAAATACTAAAGAGGTTTTATTAAGTTTAGAAATCAATACAAAGAGATAAGATAAAACCCTAATTTGAGAAGCAGATAACTTTGTCTCTCCTAAATATCTTACCCTAACTACCAATAGGATGTCCCTCAGTACAATGGGTGTTGGTCCTTTATATAGGAATTTATATAGTGATGGACAGCTAATAAAGCCTTTATTTTCGGATCTGACATGCGTCATTGACGCACGCTTATATTGATACTTTTCACACGTGCTTTATAACACTTCATGACTCTTCACACTTTACTCGTGATTTGGTGATGTCACAGGATTCGTCATCTTGGATATGCTGTGTGCGATTGCATTCGCAGGACTTAATGAATCGCATGCTTAATTTGCACACCACCATTATAAGATATCTCACAATGAAGTGTTGAACCACGGAGAAATAACATCACACGAAAACCAAAGCACAAAGACATGCAAAGAGAGAATTAGAATGAGGGATTTTAATACCAAGATATGTCGAATTAGCAAGGATATGAATGCATACATGATACATATATTAATATATCATGGACAGCACCATAAATATAATTACATAAACACACAAATTAGCTTCGTCAATATATTGAACCCTCTGCTTCAATATTGAGATACTTGAGAGAGAGAGAGAGAGAGTTGTAACAAAATCAATTAAATGTGTAGAATGTTCTATTAGGATGAGCATAATTATAAAAGTATATGCATTACAGGATTACTTTGTGTATTAAAGGAAGAAAAGTTAGTTGACAGTATTAATCTAAAAAAGAGAAATCAGAAGAAGTGAGGAGGTGGCGGACACAAAAGTATTTATTTTTTCGGGAACAAACCATGAAGAATCTTAAGCTAAGGAAGGGTAAGAGTCGGGGTTAGAAGGGGTTAGTTTGACCTCGGCTACGTTCAAGGTTAGGGGTTTACCGTGTAGAGACATATTGAGAGGCCCCGGACATAATCTTTGTCATTCAAAATTTCGGACGATTTATACCGCTCTTTGACCCACATACATACACACCACCTTTTCTTAGAACATTGAGCTCGGCTACGTTCAAGGTTAGGGGTTTTCCGTGTAGAGACATATTAAGAGGTCCCGGACATAATTTCTGTCATTCAAAATTCCGGATGATTTCAACCGCTCTTTGACCCACATACATACACACCACATTTCCTTCGAACTTGAATGAAAGGTCCCGGACATAATATCTGCCATTCAAAATTCTGGACGATCTCAACCGCTTTTTGACCCACATACATACACACCACCTTTCCTTAGAACATTGATTATGCATGAAGTGTTTGATAATATGTATCATAGAATGGGAGAAATTTGTGAAGAATATCATTAAAAACTTGAAAGTCTCCATAACCAAGTAAGAAATCTCCCTAATGATTGTGATGATGTGATGGAACTAATGAGATCAATTTATTTGATGGGTATGAGGATATGCTTTGAAGAATTCGAGGACGAATTTATTCAAAGAAGGGGAGGATGATGCATTGTGGATGCCCCTTATCAATGTTGATGCATAATTTATACTCCATCTTTGAAACATTTTGAATCTGCCAATAATGCCCTTACGGCTAGTATAAATTAGAATGGACAAGGTTAGAGGAGGGAGGTTGGATTTAGACATTTGTGTGAGAATGAGAATGGTCTCTTCTTTCAAACCTAATTATTGTCTATATGGGGAATTAGATCATCTAATTCTAGAGCCTCAAGTAGATGCCTCTTAGTTTCCTTTAGTTTCCAATTTATGTTTAAGAGAAACTATAATTAAGTTGTAAGGGAAGAATCAACATTTTTAGTGAATGGGACCTAAATCCTTGAAGAGACAACTATAAGTTGTAAGTAATATGCCATCTACATAGACAAGGATAATAGTGATAAAAGAGCCAACTTTATAGATAAATAAGGAAGTGTCAGCTGAAGAAATAACAAAACCAAGAGAAATCAGAACTTCAGCAAGCTTAGCATACCAGGCCCTTGGTTTTTGCTTGAGGCTATCTATTAATTTGTGAAGCGAGAAACATCATTAGGATATTTATGATTAGTAAAGCCAGATGGTTGATCCATGAATACCTGTTCTTGTAAATCACCATAATGGACCAGTTAAATTGAACTACAATGGAAAGAAGAATTCTAACAGTGGTTTGATTTACAACATGACTAAAAGTTTTTGTAAAGTCAAGGCATGATTTCCGATGAAACCTTTTTGCCATGTTCCTAAAAAAAAACTGCTCTCCACTTGGGATCTTTATCGGCTTGTGTAAAACAAGTTGAAGTTGGAGGATCTTTGTCACTTAAAAATGTTGCAGGAAATAGATGTTTAGTAGCAAACATATTTTTAGGTTTGAAGACACCTATCTTAGCTGTATTCATCATGGAATGATCATTTGTATGAATAACATGGATTGTAAAGAAGGGGTAGTGGGTAATGAGATAGAATCAGAAGAAGATGCAGGTGCTGGAAAAGTAGGAGAAGAAGGTAATTGGGATTCATAATGAGGAGATAACAGAGAAAGATGACTAGTCTTAAAGTTAAAACTAGATTCATTAAAAAGTACATGTATGGATATGTAGACTCTGCTTGTAGTGAAGTCATAGCACATGTATCCTTTGTGATACTAACTGTAGCCTAAGAAGACTCAATGCTTGCTCCTTGGTTGTAATTTATTGGTGGTATATGGTTTCAACCATGGAAAGCAAGAAACCAAAGACCTTAAGGAAATCATAGTATGGAGACTTATAAAACAGACATTCAAAAGGAAATATAAAGTTTAAAGCTTTATTGGGTAACCTGTTAATATGATAGTTGGCCGTTTGGAAAGGCTCAACACAAAAAATTACAGGAAAATCGGATTAGATTAAGAGAGTTTTACCAATTTCTAGAATGCGTTTATTTTTAACATCAGCTACACCATTCTGTTCTGGTGTGTGGGGACAAGATAAATCATGAGTGATCCCATTATGAAGTAGATGATCATTAAGGTAAATTCACCACCATTATCAATTCTAATACATTTAACAGGTAAAGAAATAATATTTTCAATTTGAGTAACAAATGTAAAGACCCTCAAGCCCGTAAATCTATTAGACCGGTAAAGAGTCGATCTAGAGATACCAAGAGACGATTTAGCCGTTAATGACACGATTAATTAATATAAATTTTATAGAAATTAATTTATCAACTATAAGATACGAAATTATTCCATTGGTTATATCTTAAAAAGTTACGCAGAATGGACTACTCGAACGTGTCAATCGAGTATCGGATGAAGAAGATATCATCAGTTTGGAAGAAAAAATAATATTTTTATTTTAGACTGACCTGGGCTTCCCTTATCTGAATCTTTGGGTGTATCACTAATTTTTAATTGGTCTTGTTGACTCCAAGTCGAGAAGAGATTCGTTTTATTTTCTTTCTTCTTCTTCTCGTTTCTTCTTATCTTTCCTTCAATATATTGTAGTCGGTGGTGATGGTGATGGTGTCTGTTGTTGATTCAAACTCGAATGAGGAAGTGAATTATGAAATGGGATTTCTTAATAAGTTCAGAGAAGATTAAATTGATTATTAAGAAAGGTGATTTGAGATGGGTATTTATCAATTGAATTAATTAAAGTTGGGGATGAGGATTAATTCGAGATTAAAGAAAATTAGGGATTTTGTTCTTCCCCAAAATAGAAATTAGGGTTTCCTTTTAATCAATGGTGATGGTGAAGATTGTTGAGTGTTAGTTAAACATAATTGATGGGTTGTTCAGTTTGAGATGAATTTCTGATTCAATCTAAAGTAAGAAGAAGAAATAAATTCAATTTCCTGAGCAGCACGGATTAGAGGTAAATATTATATTAAGTTAACTTTATAAAGATGTTCATGTTGATTGTTGGGTGTATGATGTTAATGGAGTTAAGATTGAAATGGATATGTGAAATCTGTAATGGAATTGCAGATCTAGGTTAGGTATATGTAATGAACTGCAGTTACAAATGAAGATGAATTATATATGTTTGTTTGGAGTTACAAATGGTAGTTAAGTATAACTGAAATCAGATAAAGATGAATACTTAAGGTTATGTTGTGGGTGATTCTGAAGGTGCAAGTGTTGTTGGAATGGGATGTAGTTTAGGTTTATATTTATGTTCAGGGATTGGTTCTTGTGGATATGACTCATAAGTTAGGCTATTGGAGTTATTATGGATGTGAATTACTGCTAGAATTGTGTTATTTCTGAATATTAGATGAGTTCGGTTTTAAATGAATGATAAATTAGTTGCAGATGGAGATGTTGTTGTTGCAGGAGATGAGACAGAGGGGAACAAGGATGGTTAGGAGCTTATTCTTGAGCTGAGAAGATACATGCAGTGGTGAATGCTGTTAGAAATGAGAGATTATTGTTAAGCTGACAATTTGGTGTTGGTGTGGGTCTGTTGATATTGAGGCAGGAGGTATGAGATGTAGTTGAGTTTTGTTCAACTCATAGTGGTGATACGCTAAGGATGTATATTGCAGGGTTTTTGTTAATTGGGTTGCAGTTGCAGTTAACATAATTAGTAGAAGCTCAGTTTGTTGTCCAGGTATGAACTGAAATGAAAGATGTTGGGTTTGATGGCAAAGGAAAGAGATTATAGTGGAAATGATTTTGTAAATTGAATGGAGTTAGAGTTATTCTGGTGATTGATGGGTTTTAAAAGTGGTTTTAATAATGGTAAATAGGATTCGAACTCTAAGACTTGTGAAAGCAGATTTTTTAGATTTAACAAAATTATATACAAAAATATTAACAATGTGGACGAGAGGTACTGGGACTAAGAATTTGTCCGAATTTACAACACAAGGTTCATTCATATATTCTTTAACAATTAAAACTCAATAAACTTATCATGGACTCTTATTTTGCCAAGGTAAATTCTCAAAATATTAGTTATAAATCGTAAGCATGGGACATCAAACATTTAAGCAAGCATGACCCATCAAATAAAATAATAACTAATTAATTCAAATTTAAATTAATGCAAAAGTCATAAAAAAGAATAAAATAAATTTATCCATGTATGAAATTCAACCTCATCTGTCGTCCCAGTGTTGGATTTTAGCTCATCATAATGGAAACACACTCAAAATATAATTTCATTGCTCAAAGTGTTTACAAATGATGAAAATGAGAGGAAATTATTAAAGCAGTGATTTTGTTTTCTCTCCAAAACTTCCCTCCCCCGGTAATCCTGTTTGGTTATACTAGCATCCTATTTATACACAACAACCCATTACTCAAACATCTTTTCAAAATCTTCTTCCATAACTCCATCAGATTATTCTTTAACGAAAGATATCTCATGAATAATATCTTTATCCATTATTACAAATCTAATTTATTTGCTAGAATAAAATCCTAGGGATATTATCTTTTTTTATTTCTTAAATAAAACCCCAGATTTTCTTCCTCCTTTTCAATAAAAACCAACTCATAAATATATTATATCTTTTAAATTCAAAATGGAAACTTCCTGTATAATAGGCAAGAAGATATCTTTGCTTTAAAATTTCCCATAAATTTTGTGACTCTGTTTCAAAAAGAAGAAGGAGAGGATGCCTCTATCCATTTGATGAGTTCCTTTAACAAGATCGATGCTCTTATCTGAAATGAGGGTGCCTTTAACACTTTTAAGCCAATTCTTCCAAAAATGTTTATTCCCAAAAAATACCTACAAACACATAAAATACCATAATAAGTACAAAATCAAGTACCAAGAATACATACAATTGAGAAATATTAGACATATAAATGTGTCTATCAACATCCCCAAACTTATTATTTGCTAGTCCTCGAGCAAATCAAAACTAAAAATAGAATCCTAACTCACTAGGTAGCCCTAGTAATCGAGTTAATCTCGGGAGGGTTTACCAGAGGTGTACCTACAAAACATTTACTCCAGACCCTAGCTATCTACGCAGAACCTTGGAATGGCACTAAAGAACCTCCTTGGTTGGCATAAAATCATTGACTATAAGAGGAAGAACCCTGATGCGAAATCCCAATTGTTGTACACGAGTTTCTACTCAAGCATACTAAAATTCATATATAAGTGACAGAACTCTACTCAGATAGTCGCGCTATGGACATCATATTCGGAATCAAACTAATCACATGAAAAGATCAAGAAGATGGATATAAAGAAAAATGTAGATAGTTTAAAGGTGGACGGTGTTTCCCATATCTGTCTGAAGGCCTCTTCCAAGATGAACCTATCCTAAATGATTGAGATACTAGTATGAATAATATCAACATACTTGCATATACAAGGGAACTAGTGATCGATAATCCTAATTCTAGATCAACTCGTCTGGCATATACAAGGGAACCAGCGGTAGATTTATTGAACACACATTTATTTATTTATTTATTTATTTTAAGAACTAATAACATGACTAGATCTTGTGGACCCAAGCGCATGCTTCTTGTCAGCAGACTACATGGTAATTCCCGTGGATCCTGCATTCCACGCTGGTTTAGGCGACGGAGACAGGAAGGACACACACATATTGCAAGTTTTAATATTTATTCCGATTGGTTTATTGGTCTGTTTTTTTTTAATATCTCAATCACTCTATTTCACCCTAGCAATGGTAACAACTTGAATCGTGCGCCCCACCAAATCACTTAAAAGAAAAGAAAAATAAAAACAGAAGGAGAAAAGGACTCAACGAGATATCGCGAAACTATCATGTTATTTCTAACACCTGAGCTTTGTGCTTTTATGAATAGACTCTATAGATATTTCCATCTAGTCAGATTGGTTCCTCAACTCCTAAAATCAAGATGCTTCCATCCACTTAGATTGGTTAGTGTCATCCTTAATAGGAATAAATTTCTAGGCTCTGGAGTTTATTTATTGCAACTAAAAAGTTTCTCCCATACCCCCAAACTTAAATTTAACATTGTCCTCAATGTTCTAAAGATGAAATTAAAAGCATGAACAAGGAGAAACGGTTACAATTTGAAGCAAAAGAGTTAAGGAAATATATTACCGTGTTGCATGAGAATGGGTTACCTCCCAAGAAGTGCTAAGTTTAAAGTCTTCAAACATACATTGGAAAGGTTTAGCCACCTCGAGTCGTATAACAATAGCTGGAATAATTGTGGGTCATCTGGATCAAAAAGTGTTAACCACAAGAAGAGGAAGCTGCAACAGACCAAGAGGATACCTAATATACCCTTATCTAATTTTTTTGTATAAGACAACTACATCTAGTTATGGTTCAGGTTCAGGATCTATAAAAGGGTCTAGATAAAAGGTTCTCATGGGTTGGATTTCCTCAAAAGTGAGATAAAAGTTATTAGGTCCTAGAGTCTGTAAGAACTCAATTAAGAACTTAGAAGCACAAAGTAATAACCTAAATAATTGATGATCCTCTAAGTAAATAATGTTTGACTTACATAGTTGACCATAGTGAGAGTAGTGGTCATTCTTAAGCAGATGTGTCGATTCTAATTTCCTAAAGCATTTATGTTTAGTCTCACAACTTAATATTCGACACATTTGAAATATAAATGTTCCCACATTTGGAAAAAAACTATTTGGTGGGAAAACAAAGTCAATATGGGTATCATATCCTGGGCGAACCAGAGGATGGGTTTCTAATGATTGAACTTCTTCCTGGATATCATTAGGTTCGGGAAAACGAGCATGAAGGTAATCTTGTAAAATGGTCGAGGAACAGATATCAAGTCCTAAGTGAGGGGAATTTCTGAGAGTTACTAGGAAAGTGATAATCACCCCCAAACTTAGAGTTTTCAGTGTCTCTAGATAGACTAGTCACAATCTCCCTAATTTCTAGATCATCAGATTCTTGAAAATGGTCAATTGATTCATCTAAGTTATTATCAGGTAGTGCATCTTTACTCATCTCTACGAGTTTATCTTTTTCTAAGAAGAGTGTTTCTAACTCGAAATACTTTAAAATAGTACTCTCAGGGTAAACTCTTTCCTCTAACCCACAATTATATAAATGATTATAAGAGAAAGTTTTTAGTAAAGGCTCATTAACTAAGGCGTTAATCATAGTTACTTCCTCCGATTCACTGATAAGTTCATCAAATAATGGATTGTCCAATACTCTGCAGGCTAAAGGATTATGAACTACATCGTCTAAGACGATAGTACCCTGATCAAATCCTCTTCCTTTTGAATAGGTGCATAATCATAAAAATTATTTGGATTTGAACTAGAAATAATATAATCATTATAAAGCTCAATTGGATTAATAGATTCCTGATCACTATGCCTACATATTTCAGATTCTTTATAAAAATTATCTTCATCATAATCGTCATGAACCTCATCTAAAGTAGTGTCTCCAATTCTAACCTCATCATCTTGACTGGGTGAATAAAAACTATCATTATTTCAAGGGTGAAACTAGGGAAACTATTTTGGAATTTAAGACTATTTTGAGCAAAATTTCCCTCCATCCTATTTGAACTCTCAATAAATTGCTTGAGAGCCTCTTCTAGAGACATCTTAGTTGACTGCTCTATGGACTCTTCTGGACGCAGAATATTATAAATTTTTCTATTGATTCATTAAAACTCTTGAGAGCCTCTTCTAGAGAATTAGATGGAACAGGTTCAGAAGTATCATAATAAGGACTAGTTTTGAATGTATTTTCCAAAGACGAGTAACTAATACTATAATGTTTCTGATTTTCTTGCTAGAATGACCAATTCGTGTGTGGATAGTAATTGGGCTCACTATGGTGTGATCCATAACCTTGAAAAGGTTGTCTTTCCCAACTACTATTGCCACCATGGTCATAAAAATGATGATGTCCATATTCAAATTCAGGTTTAAATTCATTGTATTGGCTATTGTAATACCAGTTCGACATCCTAAATTGCAAGGGAATTCTACATAATCACAAAAAAGGATGACTCAACCAAATCAAACCTATAAAATCTAGAAAACAACAAGCATGATGGCTCCACTTAGATTTTTTCTAGACCAACTTCTATCTTTCGAAAGGGAATTCTTTACAATTTGAGGAAACCCCTATGGAATCAATTTAAGCTAATGTAAGCGAAACAGAGGTGAGGGAAGCTCAATGGAGATTTGATACCCAAGGCCTCACTGGCATTACAAGGCGGCACGCTTCAACTTACATTAACCATCATGAACTTCAAATTATGCTTAAAAGAGTAACCAATATCATTCGAACGACTTTCCTACCAAGATCGTTACCCTATCGGTCTTGTTCTATTAAAATTTTAGGCTTGGGTTCGCGTTTGGTATCGTTTTCCTAAGGAGGGCAAGAAGAGAACGGTGATGAAATCCGAACCCTTATCTTGTATTGGCCAGGCCTTACCCTTTACTAAAAAATTAAATCGTATTCAGGTCCTCAACATATATTCACCTTAAGGAATCTAGTAAATCCGCTGACAGAAGATTCGCGGGTGTTTAGAAATTTTACCTCCCGTACCAGACGGGCGATGAAACGTTGTAGTCGACTCGGGTCACCGGCTCCAATATCAGTGTGCGAACCTGAGGGGCCGAGACGATATCGTAATCGTCGTCCTTCCCTACAAACAGTTTATATTTAAAAAAAATTATTTTTTTATAACCCTTCCGTAGGGTTTAAAAATAAGTCCCAAAGTTTAAAAATAAAAGGTTACAAAAATAAAATCCTAATTACAGTTTCTAAAAATTAAAAAAAAAATTCTAAATAAAAAAAAAAATTCGTTCTTTTTGCTTTATTTTCTAACTCCAAGTCTTTATGAAATCGCCAAACTTCTTGACAACTTTTTTTTTCTTTTCGAGCTAAGCTTCAAAACCTATAGCATACAAACAAATACCCAAAGAAACGTAAAAAAGAACAAAGAAAATAAATCTAAAAAAATTCTACCTAAACACAAATCCGCTTCGGCGGCGCCAAAAATTAATGGGTTTTAAAAGTGGTTGTAATAATGGTAAATAGGATTCGAACTCTAAGACTTGTGAAAGCATATTTTTTTGATTTAATAAAATTATATATAAAAATATTAATAATGTGGGCGAGAGGTACTGGACTAAGGATTTGGCCGAATTCACAACACAAGGTTCATTCATATATTCTTTAACAATTAATACTCAATAAAATTATCATGGACTCTTATTTTGCCAAGGTAGATTCTCAAAATATTAGTTATAAATCGTAAGCATGGGACATTAAACATTTAAGCAAGCATGACTCATCAAATAAAATAATAACTAATTAATTCAAATCATAGTTCAATTTTAAATTAATGCAAAAGTCATAAAAAGAATAAAATAAATTTACCCATGTATGAAATTCAACCTCCTCCGTCGTCCCAGTGTTAGGTTTTAGCTCATCATCATGGAAACACGCTCAAAATATAATTTCATTGCTCAAAGTGTTTACAAATGATGAAAATGAGAAAAATTTATTAAAGAAGTGATTTTGTTTTCTCTCCAAAACTTCCCTCCCCCGGTAATCTGTTTGGGTATACTAGCACCCTATTTATACACAACAACCTATTACTCAAACATCTTTTCAAAATTTTCATCCATAACTCCATCAGATTATTCTTTAATGAAAGATATCTCATGAATAATTTCTTTATCCATTATCACAAATCTTATTTATTTTCTATAATAAAATCCTAGGGATATTATTTTATTTATTTTTAAATAAAACCCCAGATTTTCTTTCTCCTTTTCAATAAAAACCAACTCATAAATATATTATCTCTTTTAACTTCAAGATGGAAACTTCAGGCAAGAAGATATCTTTGCTTTTAATCTTTAAAATCTCCCATAAATTCTATGAATTTGTTTCAAAATGAAGAAGGAGAGGATGGCTCTATCCATTTGTTGAGTGCCTTTAACAAGATCGGTGCTCTTATCTGAAATGAGGGTGCCTTTAACACTTTTAAGCCAATTCTTCCAAAAATATTTATTCCCCAAAACTACCTACAAACACATAAAATACCATAATAAGTAAAAAATCAAGTACCAACAATACATACAATTGAGACATATTAGACACATAAATGTGTCTATCAGTGATGCATTCCATTAGTTGGCTGTAGTTGATAGAATATGGAAGTGCGGGTGGAGTGTAAATGGAATTGCGGTCATAGTGGTGGTGTGTTGAGCTGAGCTACATTGTTACTTGAGATGAATGTATTTGTGTCTAAACTGAGATAATAAGTTGAACTGAGAATGATTTGGTAGGATGAATAAAGGTTTGATTGTTCAAAAGCTTGCATCTAATGCAATTGCAGGTAAGCATAGTTTGAAGTTATAACTGAAATATGAAGTTTGGTTTAGAATGAATGAATTGATGCAATATATACATTGAAGTTGAAATAAGGTTAGAGAGAAGTTGTGTGAGAAACTTTGTCTTGTCTGAATGAACCTATTCAGTCTGACTCAGGTTTTTTTTCGTCTGACTCAGTCTGTCTGACTAAGTTATTTCTTTCACCTGAATCAGTTTTCTGACTGAGTTAACTCTGTAACTAGGTTTTGACCCGTTTTGACTCATAGACCTGACCAGTAGACCAGACTTATCCTGGACTTGAACTTTTACCCTGGACTTTGACTCGGTGTGGACCGTTAGTTGATTCAGATGGACCAGGCATTGGGTTAATAGGCTGGATTCAGTGGACTTGGGCTTAGAGACAGTTTTCCTATTGAACATGATTTGGACCACTTATGGTACGCAGATAGGACTTAAGTTGTAGATATTCATAAGACCTATCAAATGGACTAGAGAACCAACCTAATTGAATTAGTAAACCTTTGATATGCTAAAGCTAAGGTGTATAACCATAAATGATCTTAGAACCATCAGATAGTTCACTTAGCTTATAACTAGAGACTTGTATAAAATTATGTTATGAACCTTGTACGAGCCTTTTGGCTAAACTTTTATAGTGCTTGTATGAATAATAGTTGATCTTTATTAATATTGATCGATTCAAGGATGAACCAGTGGATCGAGGATCTCGAGGTAGGCGTGGCTTGTCATCAAAAGAGGTGGGAATTTACATAAACTATTTTGTAACCATTGATGTTTCTTTTAAAAAAATTTATGTTTAACAAACTCATGCATTATCTGATTTTGAATTCCATGCATCGTTTGATTTTGAATTCCGAAAGTTTTCATTGCTTAGAAAGGATCTATAATGTTTTTGTTCATCTTTATGAATGTTTTGGGAAATAAGAATTTAAATCTGTGGTAAATGGGGTATGTTCCTTCACCCTTTTTTATATCTATGTTTAAGTTTTATTAGGTGTGGAATTGGAATTAATATTATCCTATTAGAAGTGGAATTTGCATTAAAATTATTAATCAAAGAAGGAACTTGTTCCATGTACATGATTGTTTATTTAAGTGTGTTGGTTATGTTTTAATGTTTGGGAAAACATGTATTTTTTTTTTTAAATCATGACAATGATTACTTGAAATTTATAGGTTTTATAAACACATTAGACAAATTCAAACTATGAAATAATATCTTCAAAGTCTGGAATGAAGGATGACCAAATTTTTTGTCAACATTTGCATACTTTACTTTTCTATTACAATTTTTTATCTATCCATTTGATTTTAGTATGCGATTGTTGTGACAAATGTTGCAAAAAGTACAATGACTATCTTAGTAGAGTTCTGCAGTCAGGTTAAATGTCACACGTAATTAATTGCTTATGATTGATGATTGGAATGTTTGTGGGATGTTTGCAGCTAAAGAACTTATGAAGGATTATTTTTTTTATTGGCTACTACTTTGTGTCTATCCTTAGTAGTTATTCCAAGGCAAGAAACTAGAGTAGTTTTTTTGGGTATACCTCTTGTAAGCCCTCACGAGAATATAACTCGTTCACTAGGGACACCTAGGAGTTTAAAGGCATCTTGCATTATCTAAGTGTAACTGTTTTCTCAATGACATGGAGTTGTTGTATTTAGGATTAGTTTAATTTAGTTTGCCCGAGGACTAGCAAAATCTAAGTGTCGGGGAATTGATAAGTGCATCATTCATATGTTTTTAGTGTTCATTCCATACTTGCTTTAGCTATTATTCTTGCATATTTTCGTATTATTACTCTTGTTTTATCTTATTTGTCTATATTAGATGTATCATCCAAAAAGGATCTACAAAGTACTGAAAAGATATATGAAGATAAGTATTCCAAGTATCCAAGTTCCCAAGTCCAAGAGAAATGGAAGAAGTGCGACGAAAATGAGCAAAACGCTCAATATCAAGAGACGGGCCGACCGAGATTAACTCATCCAATTTAAGGATTTCTCGTGATCATCGTGAAGAGAATTGAAATATAAAAATAATGAGGTCATTCTGAGTTCGGACGAAGAAGTTACGGCCAAAACAACTGTTTGATCGAATACCGAAGACTTTGTGGTACGCATACTGGTTCGCATACCAGTACGCATACTTAGTTCCGTGAGTATCTGCTAGACTTGTGGTACGCATACTTAGTTTTGTGGTACGCAAAAGGGTATGCATACTTGTGAACGCCACGGTTAGGGTTCTTCTATTGTAATTTCGGGTCGTTTCCTTAACCAAAGGAGATACTTGGAGGCCAATCATTGTAAACTTATATAAATAGGTATTGGTCCTTCCAAAGAAGATCATATCATCTCATATCACAAGTTAGGGTTTATTAAACATCAAAAACCTAGGGTTTACCCCTTTAGGGGGAAACCAACATTATTCATCTTCTTTGTAATATGAGTAGCTAATTCATATATTGATTAAGGATGAATTTAATATTTAAAGCATGAAGCTTTATTATTAATACAAATCTATTGAGAGATTTTATCATGATCGTTTGTTTTCTCTACTCCTAGGGTTTATGAGTGATTTATTAGATTGTTTGGAGTGCACACTACATTGACCTATTGATCATTTTATTGGTAGTAAAGGGTTAGGATATCCGTGTAATTGTTGAATAAAACTTACACAAGTAGAGAACATGATACCTCGCAGAGAGATTATGTGGAGCAATCGTGTGCGAAGACTACACATGTAAGTGGACCTTGCGCTAAGAGTCTAACTGTTAGGATCAACCTAAGTTCACATAACTTAAAGCTTCTGATTGGGTTACACCTTGAGTGCGTTACTACTTGGTTGTTCAGTTGGATAGAACTTGATATGCGAGCGCTTCGGTATCCGGTTATACAAAGAACTTTGGGGATAACACTGCTAACGATAGATAAGTATTCTAATCCAGTTATCGCTTGGTAACGTTGACGGATTCCTTGATCATCTCTTTTATTTATTATTATCTTTTTGTTAATCTTAAAAACAACCCCCCCCCCCTTGTTATTTACTTTGTCTTGCTAATAAAAATAACTTATCAATTACACGGATTTATGTGGGAACGATCTCTTACTACCGCTATGCTACCAGTTAATTGGTGAAAAATATCTTTATTAATTTGTTGAGCCTACGACGGCCCATCAAATTTTGGCGCCGCTTCCGGGGAGAAGTTGTTAATTAATTTTTTATTTGTTTAGCTTGTTTTTGATTTTTTTGATTTTTGTTTTGATTTTCTTTCTTTCTTGGAAGTCTTCATGTTTCCTTACGGAAATAACATGTACGGAGCGCTAGATCAATTATATAATAGTGGTAATCAATATGATTTTCAATCTCATTCATATAACAACTACCAACCATCATATGGTTATAAACGAAACCAATATTTTGGTTATGATCAATATCCAACGGAACCTTGCGGATATTCTCATACATGTCAACAACCTTATGACGGGCATGTAAGTGAACAATCACAAGGATGGGATGATAGTAATGCTTCTAATCTTGTTTCTCCAAGTGTTGCATAATAAATGTGTACCATGATGGAAGATCTTCATCTGCAAATACAAAAATATTATGAAGGATTTGAGCAACGTCAACAAAGTGTTGATCAATCACTCCAAGAACTTCAAGAGAGCTTAGAAAACTTAATAAGGGATATGACTCAAATTAAGGAGGAAACGGAGGAAGATGAGCAACCTTTGGAAAGCTTTTGTAATAATAATGAAGTTATTCCAACTCCGGATAGTAATAATGATCATTCACCTATTCAAAAGGAGGAGCCTTGGTGTGACTGAACCATTGTTATGAACCGTGTGACATACTTACATGCATATCAACATTACAATGAACATGCATATTAAAATATTTTAAGATGGTTTATTTGCAAGAAGTATACCCTATTTTATCTTTGTCAGAGACTCATACAGAAGACCCTAGTATTTGCACCAATGAACTAGAATTTTTAGGGGAAGATTACGATTCTGATGACGAGATTGTTGAAGAGATGAAGATTGAGAATGAAACCAAATTAATTGAACTCGTGGAAGATCCAATTGAGCTAGATAGAAGACCACGATAGAAGACCACGATATATTTGAAGTAAATAATTCGCTGGAGATAATTAATGGGGATCGGGTACAAGGTTTATCTAATCCTTTGCATAATTCTATATATATTGATAATTTTCTTCTAATCAAAGTAGCTTCTAAAATAGTTGTTAACACGACTTTTAAGAAAATACCTCACTTAGGATTTTAGTTGTGTGCTTCTAAAATTTTAAGGGATTATTTTTCTTCTAAGTATTCACCACTTGATGTGTTTGATTCGAGTATTATGCAAGTTCACCAAGATGAGGAACCTTTTGAAGTTCCCGAATTTTATGTTCTCTATCCACTTCCAAATGTAAAAAGGACTAAGTGTGCGGGAAACTTCAATAAAGTGATAGCATCAATATTTATGTTTTGTGCTAATGTTTTTGTGAAGCTATTATTTGAACTGCAAATTGTTATTTGGAAGGATTACCAAATTTTCAAATTGTTGGTGTACGGACGATAACAATAACGTCGGGCTAACGACGTTAAACCAAGCGCCGCGGGGGAGGAAACCCATCGATTTTGTGTTTCCATCCCTTTGTTTTTATTTTTCTTATTTTTGTATTATCATCTTAGATTTTACAAAGTCTTATATCTATAATGAAAGTTTTGACGAAACATTCTCGTCATAAAAATTTCTTCGGTTGCGAAAACATCTCTCAATATTTCATACGGAATCCGATTTGAGTGGTTGACCCCAAATTTTAAAGAGGACAGAATCACCCTTCTTTTCCAAATAAAATATGTATTCGGAGCCTGTTAAGTTTGAGATATATGCCTGGACATTTGAGTTTTGGTATTTTTCCAGAACTTTTTCAGTTTGCATGTCTGTCAATCCGGAGCCATAAAAGTCAGACATCTATCGAAACATTGTTCCCTTTTTACACGTCATATAAAAGACGAAGGCGAACAACTTATGTTTAGGATGTTTTTCCTAGTTCTCTAACCATTTGTACAGTTTTCGAGTTTAATTTGTTGTTATGTCAGAAATCATAATTTTCTATTATGAACAATGAGGTCAATGTTGAGTTTAAGTATGGGGGATTAGTTAAGCATGTTTGGATTACATATAAAATAAATAAATAAGTAAATAACACTCTTTGATTTCTTTCATTCTTGAGACTTCATATTTTGGAGTTAATTATGAGCTATTTAGGATGACACTCTAAACCTGTTAGGTTGAAACAGTTCTTACACCTATATATTGAGTTCCACTTTGTCGTTCTAAAATCATTAAATATATACGTTCATAATTGGATGTGAAACTCAGGTGCTAGCAATGGCATGATAGTCGTTTGAAAGATTCATCCTCGCAATTAATCATTACTGAATCACTTTCTTTTTATTTTTGCAATTATAAATTTCTCTAAAGTGATTTGGTGGGATCTTGGTACTGCCGTGGATGTTGTAGCAAGGTAATCATTGGTTGAGTATATAAAACCTCATAGACAATTGTCTTACATTCATTAAGAGTGAGCCGAAAAAAGGAAAAAGAACATATATATAAGGCTCCTCTTCATTTATCTACATTAATAAATGATAGGTCCGGAATTTCTAATCATGTAGTCGATGAAAATATAAACCTATCATCATTATATAGAAGTCAAAAAGACGATTGATCAGGTTCTTGCCATCTGGATAGCAGTATGTGGGAAACGTTATCCCTGTCTCCTTCGCCTAAACAAGCGTGGAACGCAAGATCCAAGGGAACTATCACATACTTGCTGAAAAGGAATATGCGCTTAGAGTATCTAATCATGTGGTCGAGTTAAATGGGTGCTTCTCTTAACTATTGCGCTATAAATAAAAGTTCTTTGACGACATTCATACAAGTATCGTAGGTAACATCTTTCACTTTAGTCAACATTTGCACTCACTTTTCTATTTCCATTTTCTTATCTATCCATATGATTTCAGTATGTGGCTGTTGTGAACAAGTACGATGACTATATTAATAGAGTTTTGCAATCAGGTTGAATGTCACACGTAAGTAATTACTTATTTGTGATGATTGGAATGTTAGTGGGATGTTTGCAGCTAAAGAACTTATGTAGGTTGGTTTTCTTATTAGATACTACTTTGTGTCTATCCTTAGTAGTTCTTCCAAAGAAACAAACTAGATTATGTTTTGTGGGTATACCTCTTGTAAGCCCTCACGAGACTATAACTCGTCCACTAGGGACACCTAAGGGTTTAAAGGAATGTTGCACTAGCTAAGTGTAACTGTTTTCTCAACTACATGGAGTAGTTGTATTTAGGACTAGTATAGTTTAGTTTGCTCTAGGACTAGAAAAATATAAGTGTGGGGAATTTGGTAAGTGCATAACTCATGTGATTTTAGTGTTCATTTCATACTTGCTTTAGCTATTATTCTTGCATATTTTCGTATTATTACTCTTGGTTTCTCTTATTTGTATCTATTAGGTGTATCATCCAAAAAGAAGCTACAAATACTGAAAAGATCTATGAAGAGAAGTATTCCAAGTATCCAAGTGTCCAAGTCCAAGAGAAGTGAAAGAAGTGCGACGAAAAGGAGCAAAACGCTCAATATCAAGAGACAAGCCAAAGACTGAGATTAACTCATTCAAATTAAGAATTTCTCATGATAATTTTAAAGATAATTGAAATATAAAAAGAATGCAAAAATAATGAGGTCATTACGAGTTCGGACGAAGAAGTTACGGCCAAAACAAGCTTTTGATCGAATACCAAAGACCTTATGGTGCGCATACGGGTACGCATACTTAATTCCGTGAATATCTGCTGGACTTTTTGGTACGCATACTTACTTTTGTGGTACGCAAAAGGGTATGCATACTTGTGAACGCCACTGTTAGGGTTCTTCTATTGTAATATCGGGTCGGTTCCTTAACCAAAGGAGATACTTGGAGGCTAAGCATTATAAACATATATAAATAGGTATTGGGTATTCCAAAGAAGATCATATCGTCTCATATCAAAAGCTAGGGCCTTCCTTTGTAAGAGAAATCCAACATAAGATGACATTCATTAGCACCATGACCAACTTTGAGACATATCTTACATGGTGGATTTTCAGTAAAATTTTCTCTACCATAAGAAGTTCTGGAAAAGATATTGGGATTGGGAAAATCTACCACCACGACCTCTTGAACCACCTCTATTGTAACCAAAGTTTGAGTAAGAAGGCCTAGGGGCATTGCTGGAATTGGATATAAATGAATAAGAGTGTTGAGCTGCAAAAGTTTTAGCCTCAGAATCATATTTATGAGTACTAACAACAATCTCTTCACTCATAAGCAGGTTATGCAATTCTTTACTGGAAACAGGAGGATTTATAATCCTTATAGATGTAACAATAGAATTACACTCTAGTAGTAAACCAGATAAGATTTTTACCACCATTTCATGATCAGGAATTGAAGATTCAGCTTCAGCAATCTGATCTTGAATACTCTTTACTTCCATAAGATATTTCGGAACAGAAGTTCTCATCTTTATAGATTGAAGCATTGTGCGAAGATGAATGGCATGAGTTGATGAGGTTTGCGCAAAGCATTCTCGAATATACGACCATAGTCCTCTTGAAGTATCAACACCATCTACATAACCAATAACTGAGTCTGAAATTGTGGATTGAATCCAAATAAGAAGTGTATTGTCTTCAGTAATCTAATCTTGATACTCTAATTGTTGAACTCTAGTGAAAAATCATAGGTCTAACAACCTCACCCAATATTTCGTTCAACAATCTGTATGGAAAACTCTAATACAGTTCCAAGAGAATCAAGTAGATAGTCAGACTCAATCAAGGAAAAGTATTCCAAGAGTTATATATTTATTTCTCAAAACCAATCTTCAATCGTACAAATAGAAATATGTGAGCCATATTGATTATAATAAATAACTTGGATGGTACCAAAGAAGATATCCAAATGTCAATCGATTTTTATCCAACAAACAAGGTCGGATTTCCCAATTGATTGAACTATGCACAATCTGTGATACTTCAATTATATAAACAAACATAATGCGGAAAAGAAATAACATAAACACCAGAAATTTTGTTAACGAGGAAACTGCAAATGCTAAAAAAAACGGGACCTAGTCCAAATTTTAACATTACATTGTATTAAGGCCGCTACAATACTAAATCATGCCAAAACAGTTTATGTACAAAGTACGCATATTGTGATGTATCCAGACAAGGATTTTAGCTCTAAACTCCCATTTCAATCACCGAAAAATTCTTAGAAGACGACAATGGATGTCTCACACAAACCATTAGATAATAAGCAATTTTCAAGTGAGCGAATGATCAATACGAAACTTTCCGAGTCGACATGAAATGACTGTCACACGCAAATTATATAAAAAATTTCAAGGAAATTTCCACATGATCATATTTTGACTTATAATTTAGTTTCCAACAAATAAATTGTTTCCAACTAAACATGTCAAAAATAATGATCAACATAGTTAAAGCAAAAAACTTCCAACACATATTTCGAGAAATAGATATGCGAGTTAAACTCAGCTCGAAATGTCAAATGTGTATAAAAGACTATATATTATACGACTTTGTCTCAATAGGAGATAGAATAGAATAGACTTATGAGTCTCCACATACCTTTTGTTGATGAAGTTTCTCTGAGTTCTTCAGTAGACCTTCGTCTTCGGTTGTAAGCGCCGTGAAGTCTAAAGCTCAACTACACAATCTATCCTAGTAGATTAGAAATCAAGATTACAATATTGATAAACTAAACTTGACAAACAAGTTTGAGATAACAATGCTTGCGAGTTCGACCGAGCAGTAACCTAATGTATTTCTCAAATTGAAATCTTGAAAGGGTAACACTAAAGCTTTCCGGATAATGAAATGCTCATCTTGAGTTTTAGATGTAAGATGTGTGTAATTGGGTTCAGCGGAGGAGTGGAAATTCGAATGTGGGTCAAGACTTGATAAAAAAAATGATTTAAATCTTTGAAAGATTGATCGAAGAACAGAGAGAAAATAATCAAGGTTTGTAAAAGAATCTTGATAAGAAAATAAGCAGGAGATATAGTAGCTGTATGATGAGTGCCAAATATTGTATATATCTATCCCTTTTTGTTGGCATTTACCTCATCTTTTGTGCATTAATTCTACATTTTATCCCATATTCTGTATTTTCATTGTTTTCGAGAATAAATATTTTTCTTACTTAATTTTGCATTTTTAGGTAATAAATAAAGTTCGGATGACTTGCGGAGCAAAAAGAGCAGAAAAGTAGTGAAAAGCCGGGAGGAATTACGCAAGGAAGCCGCAAAGAATGGAGCGCACGTCCAAAAAGCTGGAAATGGGCTCAAGAAGGAAGAATTGTTCTTAAGGAAGATATGGGCTTGGCATACCCAAGGCCCAAAACCCTTACCCAAACCCATTTTCTATATCCATACCCGCCTCCATTCTCAGCCGTTAGATTGGATCCATCTCATCATCCAATGGTCGCTTCTTCATCGTGCATCAAAATCTGAAGTCCCTGCAAAACACTACAACACCTAACTCCATCTGGTGTCGTTAATTTTGTTGTATTGTATAATCCAACGGTCGCTACAGGATCCACTTCATCTCACCGTCAGATTGATCTTTCATCTCCATATCCCACGGTCGAGATTCGCCAAACATCTAACTCGATGATCCCGCTACACACCATAGGGACCGAACCCTACACCCATTAGCCAAACACACCCTTCTCCCAAAACCATCGAATCCATCTTCTTCCCCTCTCCTGCAACAGTGACGCTCCCCCCAAATCACTCCACCATCTTCTCCCACAAACCACCTGCTCCACCATCTCTACCACCTCACCTCTGCAGCGCCATCACTTCTTCACCATCATCACCCGACACCACACCATCCCCCTAGACGAGTTGCTTTAACTCCTCTCACCAACTGACCTAGGTGAGGGTTGATAAAACACCTCGAATTAGGGAGCAATTGACGCAATTGGAGGCAGAGAAGGACCGAGAGAGAAGAAAAGAGATAAAGCATGGCTCGACGATGTGGTGAAGACCTGTCAATCAAATTAGGTAAAAAAAAAAAAATCAAACCCTAGGTCTGTAAAATTAGGGTTTTTAATTTAGGGTTCATAGGTCCCTTTTTGTATAAATTGAACACAAGGGTGTCGAATAGAAGGTGTTCTTGGACTAGCCAAGTTACCAATTAGGTTTAATTTCATTTTTTTTGGTTCCAATTTTAATTGCACTGTTAATTTTTAGGGTTCTTGTTTTGGCAATTTTAATTCTCTGTTTAGTAGTTCAAATGTTTGTTAAGTTCTTGTTAATTTCATGTTTTAATTTCCTGTTTAATGTGTTCCTGTTTAATTTTAATTTGTCATGTTAGTGCCATGTCTAGCTCAACTGTTGTTTTTAATTCACTGTTAGTTTGATGGAGTGCTAGGCTAGTTACCTTTGAAGCATTGAACTGATTGTGCAATGGAAGAAATCAGTGCTCATAGCAAGCTGATTATCTTGCCATTCCTTGTGTATGCTTAGGTTGCACTGTGTTGATTGTGAATTGGGAGAAATTAGTGCTCATAGCAAGCTAATTCTCTTCCCATTCTTTTAGTATGCCTGTATTCTTGCCTTAGCCTTGCTCTGTTAGTTTCACTATCATCCTTGCCCTTGGCCTTAGGCCTTGGTTCATTTATCTTGTTCACACTGTTTTCTTCATTGTCATCTTTGCTTGCTGTTATCTTGTTGTTTACTGCATTGCTTGTGCAGCTGTCTAGTTTTCTTTTGATGTTTAGTTTTTCCATTGCTTTTGCCCTGTTGTTGCTTCTCTACCCTGCCACTCAGTGTTTGTGCAGCTGCTTTCTGTGCACTGCTTCCCCTGCAGCTGCTGCTGCTGCCCTTCTGCTGCTGCTGTTGCTGTTGTCTGCTGCAGCTCCACTGCTGCTTTCCTCTGCATCACTTCACTGCCTCCCTGTCACTGTCAAGCCCAGGTCCTCATACAAGCCAACTGAGCCCAAAGCTCACTTCAAAAGCTGAGCCCAATTCAGTTCATTGAAACCAAAGGTTTAAAGCCCAAGGCCCAGTGCAATTCCAAAGAGACAAAGCCCAAGGTTTAGTTCATTAAGGCCCAGAAATAGGTTCAGAACAAGAAAAGGCCCAGTTCAGCCCAAGCCTAAGTTTAAGGCCAAAGCCTAGTGTACTGATAGGCTAAAGCTAAAGCCCAATTCAATCAACTGTGGGCTTAACCCAAAAGCCTGAGTTTAAGGCCAAAGCCCACTTACACTTCAAAGACCAACTGAGCCCAAGCTCAGTTCATTTCATTGTTAAAAACAAACCCATTAAGCCCAACAGTTCCAAAGGGTATTCAAAGCCCATTAGCAAATTTAGGAACCCAATTAGCTAGAAAACTCAAAACACACCCGATCTCTGTGGATCGACCCGTACTTGCACGAGCTACAACTGACGACCATGCACTTGCGGTATTACTGTAGGCCCGCGTTTCACTTCGCTTCATTTTTATATACCCATCTTTGAGGCCTGCCAAGTTTTTGGCGCCGCTGCCGGGGATTGGTGCTGTGTTTTTCTTGTTGTTTTATTAGCTATTTTTGCATTTCACTGCATAGCATTTGCATCTGCATCTGCTTCACTTCAATTGCTGTTGGACCTGCTGTTCTGAACCTGTTTTTCCTCTGCTGGGACGCCACCAAGGAAAAGAACCAAAGCCCAACTGGGTTTTTGCAACAATATCAGAGCAGCTGGGCTGTGCTAAAAAGGTAAGCCTAAACCCATTAAGAGAACCCAACCTGTGGGCTTCCATTTTTAATCTGTGGGCTTGTAATAATTTTTTTTTTTATTTTAATTATTTCTTTCTTTATTTGGGATTGTAATAATTTTAGTTTTATTTTTATTTTCTTTTTTTTTTTGTGGGTTTGTAATAATTAGTTTTATTTTTATTTTTTTTCTTATTTGGGCTTGTAATTTAGTTGTTTGTTAGGTTTGTAGTTTCTTTTAAACTAAAATTTGGGCTTCAAAACCCAACACAAAAAAAAAAAAAAAATAAATAAAATAAAAATAAATAATTGCTCCTAATTTCAAAAACCAAAATTTTTCTCCCTCCTTAAAAACCAAATGTTTTTCATTCCCATCAAAACCAAAATTTTCCCATAAAAAAACCAAATTTTGAAAACCCATTAAAACCAAATTTTTTTTAAAATGGGCGAGTGTGTGAATAAACTCCGTAGTCTCCATGAATACATGTACCCTAACATAATAAGCCAGTTATCATGTATCGTCTTACCCCAGACTGATGGCCCATTTGAACTAAACGCAAGCATGATACAAATACTTCCTATATTTCGAGGGTTCGATTCTGAGAATCCCTATAACCATGTAAGAGAGTTTGAACAAATTGTCCGGGCTTTACAACCTGACCATATATCCGAAGACTCTTTGAAATTGCGTTTGTTTACTTTTTCTTTAAAGGAAAAGGCCAAAACATGGTTTTACGGTTTGAGACCGCAGTCAATCACCACTTGGGACCAACTCACAAATCAATTTGTCGGAAAGTTCTTTCCACATCATAGGACCATCTCTATTCGTCGAAGTATTAATTGTTTTGTCCAGTTAGATGGAGAAACACTTTTTCATTATTTTGAACGATTTAATGATTTGTTGTTTGAGTGTCCTCATCATGGCCTCGAGAAGTGGAGACTGGTCGCCATTCTTTATGAGGGACTAGACTTTAAGTCTCGAGCCTTGGTTGAATCTATGTGTAATGGTGAATTCATTGATAAAACTGTGGACGATGCATGGTTATTTCTAGCTGAAGTTGCAGAGAAAACCCATCAGTGGGAAACCTATAGGGAAACTAGGACCATGCCACATGATATGGGTAATCACCATGAGTCAGATGTTGATTTTCCCAATGAGCTTAATTCTGGATATAGTGTTTCATACCCTATTGCTGAAAATGTCAATCCATATTCACCTATTTTAGAGGCAGATGTATGGACGAAAAACACTAATGGTTTTGACAAAGTAGGATTTTCATGTATTTGTGATGATGATTATGATGATGTTATATTAGAAGAACATGTCTATGCTGAAAATGTTATGGAACCTTTGGGTTCAAATACATTAGGCTTTTCTGCCCCGACCTTCATGAATGATGTTTCTTCTAGTATTCCATATACATGTGATGAGGCTACTGATTTAGATATTGTGCAGTTATCCTGTGAAGAGCATGACTTAGGTAATGTTGAATCTCCTGTTGACACTAATGATCCTATGCATGAAAATATAGTTGATGTGTCTGATTCCATACTTAAGCCACAATATATTGCTTCTTTTGATGTTAATTTGGATATTTCGGATAACCATGATTCTGAATTTGGACTTGTGAAATTGTGTTGTGATGATGAGCATGCTACACAACTTGATTATGATTTAGAAAATGCTGATGTGACTGATAATATTGGTACTTTTGATCTCATGCATGTGAGAAACTTAGATGTCACCTTCTTGCCTAAGTCACAAATTGAGATTATTCCACCCAACCTAGATTTGGTTTGTAACAAAAATTTTAAACCAACTTTTCTGAAGATTCCCAACCTAGGATTGGAACTGTGTGCCTCTCAAGTCCTCTTGGAATATTTGCATCTAAATACAATACTTTTAAGGAGCCACAGTTGGAATATGCATGTTTGTCCATCCCAAACAAAGTCCATTTTCAGTTAGACCTTGTGAATCCTGCACCCCTAAAATTGTTAGATTTTGTGCTTAAAAGTAAACCTGTTGAAAAATTTAGGTTTAGGGGTGATTCATCCGGTTTTTCACTCTCGCTCTCATTTCAGTCCAATTTTAGTGTTTTGAAACTGTCTATGTTTCAACACTTTGTCTTTTGGGTTGATCCTCAACTCTTTAGATTGTTAGTGTATGGTGAATTTTTTGTATATAATCCAGTAGATAAAAATTTTAAAAAAATCCTTTTGTTCCTTTTGTATATATCTTGCTAATCCAATATGATCTCGGCTGAAATATGTTGGATTTTTTGCCTTGAATAACGGAGTTTTAACTGCTTTCGCCGAAATCGGGTATTCTCTCTCCTTTTTACTCTACTCAGCATGTCCCTTTCCATATGTTGCATTTTAATTCTTTCCATATTTTGAAACATTGAGGACAATGTTTAGTTTAGGTTTGGGGGTAGAGTAGATACCACGATAATATGCCATAATTGAAAACAAAACTCCTCTTTTTGAAAAAAAAAAAAAAAAAAAAAAAATCAAAATTAAAAATTAAAAATTGAAAAAAAAAAAAATAAAAATGGAGCTCATTTACCTTGAAATGTTGACTCTTGTGCAAATATGTAATTATTAGGAGTCTTAGTCTAGATATTTAGGCACCCTGATTCTAGCACAATTCACATAGTGATAAGAAATTTGCACGCGCACGATCTACCAATACATGTATGGCCTCGATCTTCAAGGTGTTTGATAGGAAGTTACGATTGCCAATCACTTTAGAATACTGAACGAAACTTGACTAGCTTGTTCTTTGGTTGGTTGGGATAGAAGGTGGAGGTTACATTAAGAAAGAAACCATCGAATTTAACTGGGTGCATCAAAAAGGGCTACCTCTTGCAAAGTGTCATGTAATTTTTGTTTCCTTTTGTATATGTATCAAAAGTGTTTCCTTGTTCAAAAAAAAAAAAAAAAAAAAAAAAAAAAAAAAAAAAAAATATCAAAAAAATACAAAAATCAAGTATTTATCAATTCCATCATCTCTTGTTCCAAAAATAAAAAGAGAATAGTCAATGTAAATAAGAGTCATGTAAAGAGTCATTTTGTTGTTTTTATAATAAGCAAGGAGGGTGTATGCCATTGATGTACAACGCGAGTAATTGTGAAATACCTCCAACTCATTCACAATTCTCGTAAAGTCCGGACAGCTAGCTAGATTTCGACCTCGGTTCTTAGCCTGAGAAACTATCTCTTGGTGATTAGTAGTCATAACTTCAGATCTTTCTTTACACATGTGTAGATACACTTTACACTCTTATCACATGTCTTTTTTTGTTATCAGTGCTAGGATTGTGCCTTCGATAGCTAGATTGACATCTCCATTTTGCTGTGAGCTTAAACTGTTTTGCACATGTCACATTTGATGGAATATGAGCTTATATTTTGTCCTTAGGTTTGTAGGCACACCTCTGGTAAACCTTCACGAGACTTCACTCGTCCACTAGGGACACTTAGTGGTTTAAAAGGCTTAGTGCATACGCTAAATGCATTCGAGAGACCAGCGACAGTGGTATAGTTAGGATTTCCTTAGTTTTGCTTTACTTGAGGACAAGTAAAATTCAGGTTTGGGGGTATTTGATGAGTGCCAAATATTGTATAATCTATCCCTTTTTGTTGGCATTTAACTCATCTTTTGTGCATTAATTCTACATTTTATCCCATATTCTGTATTTTCATTGTTTTCGAGAATAAATATTTTTCTTACTTAATTTTGCATTTTTAGGTAATAAATAAAGTTCGGATGACTTGCGGAGCAAAAAGAGCAGAAAAGTAGTGAAAAGCCGGGAGGAATTACGCAAGGAAGCCGCAAAGAATGGAGCGCACGTCCAAAAAGCTGGAAATGGGCTCAAGAAGGAAGAATTGTTCTTAAGGAAGATATGGGCTTGGCATACCCAAGGCCCAAAACCCTTACCCAAACCCATTTTCTATATCCATACCCGCCTCCATTCTCAGCCGTTAGATTGGATCCATCTCATCATCCAATGGTCGCTTCTTCATCGTGCATCAAAATCTGAAGTCCCTGCAAAACACTACAACACCTAACTCCATCTGGTGTCGTTAATTTTGTTGTATTGTATAATCCAACGGTCGCTACAGGATCCACTTCATCTCACCGTCAGATTGATCTTTCATCTCCATATCCCACGGTCGAGATTCGCCAAACATCTAACTCGATGATCCCGCTACACACCATAGGGACCGAACCCTACACCCATTAGCCAAACACACCCTTCTCCCAAAACCATCGAATCCATCTTCTTCCCCTCTTCTGCAACAGTGACGCTCCCCCCAAATCACTCCACCATCTTCTCCCACAAACCACCTGCTCCACCATCTCTACCACCTCACCTCTGCAGCGCCATCACTTCTTCACCATCATCACCCGACACCACACCATCCCCCTAGACGAGTTGCTTTAACTCCTCTCACCAACTGACCTAGGTGAGGGTTGATAAAACACCTCGAATTAGGGAGCAATTGACGCAATTGGAGGCAGAGAAGGACCGAGAGAGAAGAAAAGAGATAAAGCATGGCTCGACGATGTGGTGAAGACCTGTCAATCAAATTAGGTAAAAAAAAAAAAATCAAACCCTAGGTCTGTAAAATTAGGGTTTTTAATTTAGGGTTCATAGGTCCCTTTTTGTATAAATTGAACACAAGGGTGTCGAATAGAAGGTGTTCTTGGACTAGCCAAGTTACCAATTAGGTTTAATTTCATTTTTTTGGTTCCAATTTTAATTGCACTGTTAATTTTTAGGGTTCTTGTTTGGCAATTTTAATTCTCTGTTTAGTAGTTCAAATGTTTGTTAAGTTCTTGTTAATTTCATGTTTTAATTTCCTGTTTAATGTGTTCCTGTTTAATTTTAATTTGTCATGTTAGTGCCATGTCTAGCTCAACTGTTGTTTTTAATTCACTGTTAGTTTGATGGAGTGCTAGGCTAGTTACCTTTGAAGCATTGAACTGATTGTGCAATGGAAGAAATCAGTGCTCATAGCAAGCTGATTATCTTGCCATTCCTTGTGTATGCTTAGGTTGCACTGTGTTGATTGTGAATTGGGAGAAATTAGTGCTCATAGGAAGCTAATTCTCTTCCCATTCTTTTAGTATGCCTGTATTCTTTCCTTAGCCTTGCTCTGTTAGTTTCACTATCATCCTTGCCCTTGGCCTTAGGCCTTGGTTCATTTATCTTGTTCACACTGTTTTCTTCATTGTCATCTTTGCTTGCTGTTATCTTGTTGTTTACTGCATTGCTTGTGCAGCTGTCTAGTTTTCTTTTGCTGTTTAGTTTTTCCATTGCTTTTGCCCTGTTGTTTCTTCTCTACCCTGCCACTCAGTGTTTGTGCAGCTGCTTTCTGTGCACTGCTTCCCCTGCAGCTGCTGCTGCTGCCCTTCTGCTGCTGCTGTTGCTGTTGTCTGCTGCAGCTCCACTGCTGCTTTCCTCTGCATCACTTCACTGCCTCCCTGTCACTGTCAAGCCCAGGTCCTCATACAAGCCAACTGAGCCCAAAGCTCACTTCAAAAGCTGAGCCCAATTCAGTTCATTGAAACCAAAGGTTTAAAGCCCAAGGCCCAGTGCAATTCCAAAGAGACAAAGCCCAAGGTTTAGTTCATTAAGGCCCAGAAATAGGTTCAGAACAAGAAAAGGCCCAGTTCAGCCCAAGCCTAAGTTTAAGGCCAAAGCCTAGTGTACTGATAGGCTAAAGCTAAAGCCCAATTCAATCAACTGTGGGCTTAACCCAAAAGCCTGAGTTTAAGGCCAAAGCCCACTTACACTTCAAAGACCAACTGAGCCCAAGCTCAGTTCATTTCATTGTTAAAAACAAACCCATTAAGCCCAACAGTTCCAAAGGGTATTCAAAGCCCATTAGCAAATTTAGGAACCCAATTAGCTAGAAAACTCAAAACACACCCGATCTCTGTGGATCGACCCATACTTGCACGAGCTACAACTGACGACCGTGCACTTGCGGTATTACTGTAGGCCCGCGTTTCACTTCGCTTCATTTTTATATACCCATCTTTTGAGGCCTGCCACTGTACAACCACTAATACACTGTACAATGCGATCGGAGTTCTCATTGTCTCGATCGTGAATCAATATGGAAAATCAAATCTACCTTATGATATTCAATCAGAAATTCTATCGTATATTCCTCCTGAATCCGTCTTAATCTGCAAGCTTGTATCAAAAACTTGGAAAACTCTCCTCATTGAAAGCTTGCAGGAGGTCTATTTTGTTTTCATTGAAGCTGCGGGGTAATAATGTGAAGTTTCGCTTTGAAGACTTGGTCATGACCAGAAACTTTCTAACGAAACACTTAAGACAGTTGTGGACAAATGTTATAGCTACGTACGTACATTCTTGTATGTTCGGTTCCTTTTTTTCGAGAGTTTTTGAGAGGGTGGTTGGCCTTCGTCCAATTAGTCTGAAATGCCTCGCTTTGGTGCCTCGAGTCCCATCCTCGGAAACATGCAATTATTTTTAGTTATTAGCGTTTTTGTGATCCTTAATAATCTTTTGTTGACTAAATGATAAATATCAGAAATCTTAAAAGGATAGGGAACTTGGAAAATTGGGATGGAAGGACGAACCAAACATTAACAAACTTGGCAGAGGTCACGGGAAGTCGGCAAAAACGAAATGATTAGGCTGCTTACTGATCCAACCTATTCTTTAGGTTTAGATTGTGTTGATCCAGCTGTTGTTAGGGTCTTGTAAGCTCAGTCATGGGCTCTTTTTTTTTTTCGTTTTTCTCTTGTTTATGATGTATTCCCTTAATGAATCTTAACCTTTCTCCTTAAAAGAAAACAAAAAAAAAAAAAAAGTGATCCTTCATAATTGAGATGTGTATGGATTACCCCCAGCAAGATCGGTACAGTATCGGAATAGGACAGGATGTACTCATGTATCCCTTTTTTTGTTTTCTTTCTCCGTTGCAGATACATCTCGCTGGTTTCTCTTGTCCAGCTCCAATACAAGCTCAGACTTCCAACCGCAATGCCAAAACCGGAGCTGGTAAAACCTTGAGGACGTGCCAAAAGTAACAACAGTGTTGTGTTCGTTCTTGTCTCCACAAGTGAACTTGGCACACAGATACAGAATGCGGCTGCCAAGTTTGGCCGATCTCCCAGGTCATCTCGTTTGCACAGTGCATAATTTCAAACCTCACATGCTAGTGAACGAGGAAGTACATGTAAGCAAATTATCTCGAAATGTAAAGAGGGACTTGGTAATATCATGCGACCAAGAGAGACTTGGTTATACAAATTATCTCGAAACCTTACATGCGTTCTTGATGTTATACATGGGCGTCTTGTGTTTCCATCTGTTCTTTTTCTGTTACTATAAGAACACCACCAAGAAAGACTCATCAAGAACAAAAAGAACAGCCGGAGAAACACAGACTTTTGGAATTTCACTCGAGGTGGTTTTCTACTCCGGAGCAACAAAGCAATGCAAGGGCCAAGTTCCAGCCACCCTAATAAGTTTTCCTGAGTTCTAATAAGTCTGAGTTTGACTGAAGATTACAGCATTAAAAATTCGACAGCATTAAGATACCGGCGTGGTTCAAAACGAAGAGACCAGCCATCGAGGCTGCAGGCCTGGCACATTGACACGTTTGTGAACTAAATACCTACACCGTTGCACTGTTTGTGCAGCCCTCTGGTCCGCCTAATTTACTTGTAAGGTTCCGTTCTAGCACCATGTCTAGTAGTAAAAAGAAATTACAGTAGAAAAGACAATCCAAAGCTCAAGTTACAACTGTTTTGTAACTCCTATTAACTCTGAACCACTCAAGTTAACTTACGAGATTACTAGTAACTAGTGCTAGATAAGTGCAACGACCTAGTAATGGCTCCTACACTGTCAATTCGATTCAGACCCACGAACTTCTTGCAAATTTTCTCCACGGTCCTAATTGCTGGCCTGGACTACTAGTAATGGCTGCTATCCTATCAGTTCGATTCAGACCTACAAACATCTTGCAAATGTTTTTCTACAGTCCTACTTGCAGGCCTGGTAAACGTGCTGAGAAAGTACTGAGAAAAACTGACCACTACCATTCAGGCCTCTAAAATTCTTGCACATTGTGTCCACAGGCCTGACCACTACCATTCAGGCCCCTAATTGCAATAGTGAACTAACTACGGCAAAAAACTGCCCATCGTCAAAACAATGATACTACTGAAATTTGCTTTCAGTCCACTTAAGACCTAAAAGAAATTTCGTGTTTATAGGTCGGTCTGCACTACATTTCCTATCTTCACTACATTTCCTAACAAGCAAAATTAGCCATTGCCAAGGCAGGGATTAGACTGAATCTTAAACGGGACATTGAATTGATTGAATGGTCCATTTACCGAACAACTTCCCCGACACAGGAGAGTTGATAAATTGATCATGTTGCCGTAGAACCAGTACCATCAACTCTGACCCATCATGGGACAAGCAACATTTCAGGTCCTTCACAACTGCATATAAAAAGCGCACATAAATATTTCAGATCCGCAGCTAGTATACAGTGATTTTTACAACTAGCTTCAGTTCGAAACCCTCTTAAACAGGGTAGCTCAGAGGGTAGAGAAACTCCTGCATAACCCCTTCCAATGCAACACGATAGCTCACAGGGAAATGCACAAAATTAAGAACACCAACTAAAAAAATTTAATAATAAAGTTCAATGGCAAAATCAACTGGAGAGAACTGATTAAAGAGTAATGAAAAGGGTAAACTAAAACCCAACTGAAAGAGTAAACAGTTCAAAGAAAGCAACTCTCCAACTACAGAAGCAAAAATCTAAAAGTTACCAACAGTAAATCCAAAGTTACCGAGTGAGCTCACAACTCAACCCTATAAAGCCGTTTCGCCATCAAAACCCAACTGAAAGAGTAAACGGTCCAGAGAAAGCAGCTCTCTAACTACAGAAGCAAAAATCTAAAAGTTACCAACAGTAAATCCAAAGTTACCGAGTGAGCTCACAAGTCAACCCTATACAGCCGTTTCGCCATCAAAACCCAACTGAAAGAGTATACAGTTCAGAGAAAGCAGCTCTCTAACTACAGAAGCAAACATCTAAAAGTTACCTACTGTAAATCCACATGTTGCCTACTGTAAATCCAAGAGTTACCCAGTGAGCTCACAACTCAACCCTAAACAACTGTCCAATTTCCAAATCAGAACTCTCAGTAACAAGTCTCCCCTCGTCATTAACCCTCACCACAATCACCCGGTGAATCCCTCCAACATCATTCCTTTCTGCATTTACAGCCAACATAGCTGACTGATGTATATCCACCATTTCCTCAGCAGATCTTTCGGGGTTCCATTTGCTATCAATGATAGGTGTCGCCAATGCTCCACCAGATCCAGAACATTGAAATTTCTCAACATCGAGTTCATCTAAACCATTTGAGCTCTCAAGATACCCATAGATTTTCATTATCAGTTCACCTTGGTCCACTTCAACTACGATGAACTGTATTGTTTTGACTCGACGAACTAAGTAGGCGTTCTCCGATTCCAACATTTCATTGTACTTGGTCTTCAAAGCAAAGTCCAAATAGTTAAAATCCACCACTAGCTCACAGTTTCTTCTACATTTAAGCATTTTATCAACCTCCTTGAGGATTTTCCTAGCAAAAAATATAGGACCACAAAAAACAACAACAAAGTCTTCGTTAATTTCTTCCTGGCGCACTCCACCTTCAACCGGACTAGGTACTGTGCAAATCTCTATTATCTCACCTGTTGTTTCATTATAAATGCAGCACCTACTATCACAAGATAAAACACCCCGATCAGTTGCCCGAGATCCTATTGTCAACGTACCCCTCCATTTAGAACAACCAGTAGACAAATCCTTGACCTGGAAAAGTAAGAAAGAATAAGCAAATCAAATTATCAATACTTGCAATCAAAGTGATTATCACAACTTGCAATGGAAGTCGTAATTCAGAGTGAAAGTGAGAAAGAATAAGCAAATCAAATTATCATAACCTGAAATCAAAGTGGTAATTTAGAGTAAAACAACTAGATTAAATCCATAATAGCAACACCAATTATCACAGCTTGAATAAACACGACAGGTTCATAAAACCACCATTTCAACTCGAGAGTCAAATTCTTGGTGGTCGAAATTATTGCACACCACCTTGAGTCAGTGACAAGCAAAATCTTATCCCTAAAACCCTAAACATGATCTAAGCCGAACAAAGAACATTTTCATACACATAATACAAACATGTTCCCTTCAATTTCATGCCCTTCAGAACTAAGATCAAAAAAACAACAAGCAACAGAGGTTTACAGCAATAAAAACGATAAAATTCTCGAGGAAAACTAAGATTAAATGGAGCAATGAACTTACTTCAAGCCCTGTTGACATCATGAGAAATAATAGGAGGAGGTTTTTCGTTTTAGGGTTTAGTGAAAATGAGGCGTTGTAGAGAAGGCGATAATAACAATGGAAATTTTCTGTGATAAACTGAGAAGCTGTTTTGTCATGAAACCGGTTCTGTTGGGGGATGGCATTAGGTAACCATGGAACCAGGAAAAAAAAGTAACGGGAGCCAGCCCATGGCAAAGTTGCCTGCGCTGCTGGGCTGGCTCAGCAACAGAAACCTACTTTGACATATAATTTCTTTGGCTACACATAGATGGATTCCTAGCTCGGTGGCTAGCCCCCCTAACAACCTTGATAATCATTGAGACGCCCTTTAATTTAGCCTACATTTAGTATTTAGACCCCAAATTTCTATAATGGTTTTTACGCCCCCCTCAAAAATGTTTTCTGGCTCCGCCTAGCTCCCGAGAAGAAATCGAAGTAGATTAATACCGCAGATACACACACAAAAAAAAAAGAAAAAAAAAACACGATCTCTCAGGCTCAGCATCCCCCACCGGATGATTTCTGGTACCACGATCTTCATCTTCCGTTAGAATCAGACTAAATTAACCAATACATAATCATAGAAGATGGAGAGATGATAATGTTTGGACCGAAAGACAACATCTCTCAATTTTCTACGATATAGAACTTGGTTTTCTGAATTCAAGAAAAAAAACATTAAGATTTGAATTAGGGATCTCGGAGAGCAAGCAAAGCCATTAGAGCAGACTTGTGTTGTAATTCCGTCCATCTCTTCCTTTTTATAGTATAAAATTAGGGTTATCGAAAATCTAATCAGTGCTACGCGTCACATTAAGACGTGCTTATAGCGAGGGTGCGTGTCGCACGTGCGTAACTAGTGGCATTAACGTGTCGTCCATGCGCGATTACGGGTATAAATAAATTAATCAATTTTGCCAAGCAGATTTTAAAATACTGAAAGATATTGATGAGCTTGCTTGCAGATCCGTTTCTTTTAAATACGGAGTATAATTTTGTGGATAGAAACCTTTCGGTATATTCTGTTGGGGTATATATATTTAAAAAAAATAGTTTTGTAATTTCATGTCAAACATAAAGAGGTAGTAGGCAGTGTGGTGGTATTATTTTGGGCTCCTATATCATAGATTTGGGTTTAAGTCTCACCCTATACATTTGACCAGGTATAATTATATATCTATGTATTTAAAAAGAAGTTTATTTTTTGCACATTTGACTTTTGGTTTTGAAAAATGTTTTAAGATAATTATTCCCTAATAAATTGTCTTTAATTTTGACAATACAATCTGCCCGTTTTTTACTGTTAGGGAAGGTTAATGAAGACAGTTACTCAGACTTTATTTTCATTAATTTTGATTGATTCTCTTGAGTTATATAAAACCGGTTTTTTCAGAGGATGAAAATAGGGTTGTTTTACATCTATTGAATTCTGAGCAAGTGATAGAAAGAGTAAGAATTGGTTCGATTTCTAAGGTGCAGAGAAATCAAACAAAGAAAATATCAGTTGTTTTATCCCATAGGTTTTTCGACAATTTTGACTACTAGCACAATCAAGAGGAGAGTCGCGAAATACCTTAAAGATAGCGACCTAGTCCGCGACTCAGCTGTTTGAGATTCTATATCATTATTGTATTTCATTATTGTTCATTGTTTCCAACATATTCACGGAGAGAAAAAGTTATGGTGGTCCGGAGAGTAGGAATTTCAAAATTAAGTTTCAAAATGGCTTCTCCAAAAGATTCCTTGTTGTCAGGTCTTGCTGCTGTCTCATGGCCAGTTGGGTCATTACTCTGCTTCAGTCGGAACAATGGAGAGAAGAACCAAGAAACAAACTACTATAATGGGTTACGCTGCCAGAACAAGTGGAATCTCAAACAAAACAGGTGGAATGAAGTTTTCCCAATGTTAGTAACAGAACTACTTATTTACCTTTTCCTGTGCCAACATTATAAATGCCAACTTTGCTCGGTCGTATACAGGTTCCATCGGCTGTGCTTTAATCTGTTCCTTTAACCTATAAGTATATATCAACGAGATCAGCAAGGGAGAGGAAATACAACAAATGAAATAGGTATTTTGTGTATAAAATTTTGATCTGAAGAAAATAAGAACAGTCTATCGATCAATTGGCATACCTTAAGCCCGGCTATGACTTCCAAGGCTGCATCAAAACAAGCCCCTGAAATCCAAACATGCTCCCGTAGTTCAGGTCTGGGAGCTTCCCTCAACCGTCCTTCCGGATCAGATCCAATCGCATTGAAATTTCTGAAATGTTGGCATAAATTTCTGAAAGTCTTCACACGATTTTGAACAAAATTTACTGTTTGCATAGACTACTGCCAAATTCATCAGAAATTACCAACCTTAAAATCATCACAACCATGTCCCAGTTCTTTGAGAAGTCTAGTATGATATCTTCGGCCATCTTCTTGGCATCATCATATGGATTAATTGGAATCTACATTATCAACAGCTGCACAAGAATGGAAAAACTATACTCATCAATGAAATTGAAATTTCGTGATTATTTCTATCGCACCTTGATCAAACAAAGTAACAAATGCACCATACACAAGCAATTCTCTCACCTGAGGAGTATCTTCTGTAATAGGCATTTTCAATGGCTCGCCGTATGTTGCACATGTACTCGAATAAATTAACGTTTTCACCCCATGTGCTGCCATTGCCTCCAGTACTACCAGGGTGTTCGACGTTATGTTATGATAATACCTGCACAGAGCAGTTATTTCTAAGTTTACTTCACTCTGAAAATGCCAGTCCACCTAACCTAGAAAAGAATCAACATATATAGCACTTCCGCCACTAAAGTATAACATTTTTGAGTGTTGGAAAATCAAAAAGCTTACCTAAGAGGTTCAAGAGTGCTTTCTCCCACATAGGGGACGGCCGCGAAATGCATCAAATGCATTCTCCGGGAAGATTTCATTTACCAGAATGAATTATTAAGTAAAAGACTCCAACATTCTCATTTTACACATATATTTCAGCAAAAAGCAATCTAAGATTGGAAGAATAAGGATACAGCTTTTGGATGACCCAAATATGCGTATATGAACTGCAGCCTTCCAGGTTCGGGAATTTCTCATGAAGAACCTTAACAGCACCAAAGTTTCCCCGAGAGAGATTATCCTGTAAAATGGGGATTGAATACAACGAATCATAAGTTATCATTAAAACCATCAACATGCCTGACACTAGAGGACGCCCATAAAGTTCGTGAGTATCTAAATGTGATACACCACTATTGTTACACGGTAGGAGACTTCTAATGTGAAACAATAAAGCCAGCTCCTGTTCCAGTTCATGGCGAGAGAGTCATCAAGAGAAGAAGTGACATGAAGAAGCTCCATAGTAACATTTCGTTTATCCGTCAAAAACATATCAAAGGACGAACCCAGAACAAACAAAAAAGTAACATGAAGAAGCTCCATAGTAAAATTTCGTTTACCCGTCAAAAACTTACCGGGGTTGAGGTGGTAAAACGAGACGAGTTCTTCTGAATATATACACACAGAACAGCTAACATGGCAGCCAACGAAATCTTTCCAGCAAAATTTCTCTTCTTTTTCATTTCTGGGTAATCCATGCCTACAACATCAGTCAAATACTTTAGTGATGCATCATAGAAGTCCTTACTTTACAAAAGAAGAAGGGACATATTCCCTCACAACTGAATGAAATGACAAAACCGACAACGACTCCAAATCCAGCCCGGACCTAGTGTTCTGTGGGGCTTAACTATCAAAATTTTGAAAAATCTAACGACTCAATTTGCCAATGTTTTTGTTCATCTCCTATTTGCAAGTTGCAAAATGTGCACTAACTATTACTTAGTGTGGCGATGAATACTTAGCTGCATTTCTGATCGCAAAACAACACCTTTCCCAGCTTCTAAGTTCTAATTTAGTAGATGTATGGCAAATAAGAAAAACTTGCATGCATCTCCTTTTCTCTAATACTTATCCGCCATAACCGATTACATGATTTTGAGACACTTATACAACTACAAACTTGTCCATGAGACAAATCCAGCTCAACAACTTAACAACAAACCATATTTAGATCACCACAAGTATATAAATGCGACAAAAAGACATGACAATTGTCTAATACCTATCTGAAGATGCTTGGGGGGAAAAAAAGGCTCACCTGAGAATGACCGAGGTCTAGGTCTGTTTAAACCATTCATAGTCATAATCCCCTATCACCAATCAACAATTCCAAAGATCCCTCCTTCAATCTCTGATTATAGTTTGATCTGTCACCAATAAATAAAAAATCAAACTTGTAAGATCAATGACAAATTTACAGACTCAAATTTTTCACACAAGGAAAACCCCCGCAAATAAAAATCAATATTTCAAAAAAATAATAGAAGCTCAACACTACAAATTCATCCAATTTCAGTTATACAAAATGAAATTTCAAAAACAAACATGAAAACAAAAACCTTAAAAGCAATCAAAAACGAAAACACCCTATAACTCCGAAAGAAAAGAAGGAAACAAAAATGTAAATATTTACCTGAAAGAATCACAGGTGCTTGCATTTTGATCGATCCGAAAATCAGAATACTCCCAAGAGCTATGAAACCCAGTTCGGTTTTGTTGAACGTCAGGGAATGTGTTGTTGAATCAAAAATGTCAACTTTTGTTTAAGATGGTTTTTTTTTGGGACCATGGTTTTTTTTTTGGGACCATGGTCCTATTAAGCCACTTACGTATAATTTTAAGGGGTGTCCTAAAATCATATGGGATTACTAATTTACCCCTTATCCTAATTAAAATTAACCCTAACCTAATAACCATCTCTAACTTTATCTAAAATAAAAATTAAAACTAAAACAAAATAAAAACAAAACAAAAGAACAAAAACAGTTTCTCACAAACTGTTTTCCTCTTTTTCCTCCCCATTTCAACATCGTTTTCATCGATTAATCGTCGATTCACAAAATTTTCATCGTCGATTAATCAATCAAATATAAGAATGGTTCGTTGTAAGAGTACCAATCGACTCCCAGGAACAGGTCCCCCATTAGGGCATCTAGCAAATCTCCCGGGTGAAATTGTTGAAGAAGTGGAACCGCAAGCTAAAAGCATCATCGAGTATAAAAGACGCCAGCCGCAACCTGATTCTGCCATGGGACCACTCCGGAGGTATTTTACAACAAACCCTTCACTTAATTTTATTTTGATTGCTTCAACCGAATAGAAATCATCAAAATAGGATTTTAACAGGAGTTACAGAGCCATGTTCGGTTAGGCCGATTTTCCAAAAAAACCTATTTTACTAACCGAACTTTCTGAACATGAAGCACATGAAGAACACGAAGAACAGTTCGATTGTTTTGGATTTAAAACCAAGTAACTGAACTCCGTGTTCGGTTGTTTCGCAAAAATTTAAAAACTACAAAGTAACCGAACTCCACCCTTATTCCCAAAAGAAGAAAAAAAATCCAGTCCAACCGAACTGTATGTTTTTCCCACTATGTTGAGTTCTCATATAACCGAACTTATCCAACAAAGTTTGGTTGTTTCGCAAAAGTTTTGAAAACTACAAAGTAACCGAACTCCACCCTTATTACGAAAATAAAAAGTAACAAATCCAATCTAACCAAACTGTGTTGTTTTGGCCACTATGTTGAGTTCCTAAAGAACCGAACTTTTCCAACACAGTTCGGTTGGTTCGCAGAAATTTTTAAATAAGGCAAAGTAACCGAACTCCACCCTTATTCCCAAAAGAAGAAAACAAATCCAGTCTAACTGAACTGTATGTTTTTCCCACTATGTCGAGTTCTCATATAACCGAACTTATCCAACAAAGTTCGGTTGTTTCGCAAAAGTTTTGAAAACTACAAAGTAACCGAACTCCACCCTTATTACGTAAATTAAAAGCAACAAATCCTATCTAACCGAACTGTGGTGTTTTGGCCACTATGTTGAGTTCCTAAAGAACGGAACTTTGCCAACACAGTTCGGTTGGTTCGCATAAATTTTTAAATAAGGCAAAGTAACCGAACTCCACCCTGATAGTTCTAGACTTTTACTAATATCTTTTGTTTCTTAGATTGTTTTTTTCCGATAAGCTAATATATTTTGTTTTCTTGATTAATGGTAGAGGTAAAAAATGTTCAAAAGCAAAGCAACCTTTAACGGAAGAGCTGAGAACTCCCACGCCTCGAGGCAAAATACATTGTGATGCCGGTCATCGTGGAACCAAAAATGCTAACCATGGACGTGGGTCATTACCGGGTGTTGTCATCCAAGATGGTGTCAATAGAGATAATGTTGACAACGTGATCCAACAAGTAAATGAAGAGATTGTGGAAGAGATTGGCAGTCAAGAACACAATCAAGGTGGAGAAGATGAACCAGCTCAAGGAGAAGGAAATGAGGGTGGCGATGATGAGGATGGTGATGATGAGGAAGATGGAGACAAGGATGGAGATAAGGATGGTGATGATGAGGAAGATGGAGACAAGGATGGAGATAAGGATGATGATGAATCAGAGGAGGACTCGGATGAAGAGAAACAAGCGGAAATAGTGGTGAAGAGACCTAAAAAGGCGCCAAAAAATCCTTGTGCTAGATATTCATACATTCCTCATAAGGATTTGTGTTTGCCGCCAAAGAATCCAACTTATGGTACTCCAAGAGATGGCGGGGAGGTATTGATGGGATACAAAAACTCATGGGCTGCCAAGATCTTTGAGACAAAGGTATGGTTCAATCTTAACCATCAAGATTTAGATTTCTCAGTCATTTTATTATATTTTGTCATATATTGTTCTTTTCTATATATATTAGTATATAAGATATGATGTTGTTTTTCTAGGATCATAAAAATGTTGTTCGCTTTTTGAAAGTTCAGAAGAACAAGGAATGGAATATACAAAATGAGTGTGATGAGGTCCGCTTGACGGTATTTAATTGTGTACTCTGGAACGGGATACAACATGCGCACCAAAAATTTGATGTTGTCACTGTTACTCATTTGCTGAGAGGGCTTATCCAGAGACGGATACCTTTCATCTACCTTTTGGTGAGATGACAATAACTCCGGATGATTGTTTTAGAATCACAGCCCTACCAATTACAGGAACAAGTGTTCGAGATGGCTACAATCCCTCAATGAGTTATGAAGTTCTTGAAAAATTAGTAGAAAGATGTCTAGGTTGGAGCGACAGAAAGGCACAATGTGAGTTTAGGCGAGCTAACAAAGAGCCTAAGGAAGGTGATGAGTATAATGAGTTTGGGGAAAACCGCACGTACAAGAAGAAGTTGAAAAAGATCAAGCTCAAAACCTTGTTTGATGAGTTTTCAGGGATGAAAGATTTGGTTGTTAAAGGAAAGTTGGTGATGACAGAGGAGAAGATTAAGCACCATGTGACTGCTTATTTGTTATATCAACTTGGAACCATCTTCTTCCCTGACACTTCAGGCCACGTGGTAAATGCTCATTACCTCCAGCTATTGGACCCCTTGGATGAGGTGAACAACTATTTTTTTGGGGGCATTTCGGTTCTTGGATTCGTTCAAGCGGAACTCAGAAAAGCTTCGAGGCTTAGGAGTCTATATTTTGGAGGCTTATACACCCTTGTTCAGGTACCCCGTTAAATTATCGTTTGTGTGTTTGAATATATAAGTGAATGAATGTGTATTGTTACTAATCATATTGCCTATGTATTATTTGTTGCCTCTTCTCATAGGTTTGGGTGTACGACCACTTTCCTAAACTGCATTTATCTCATGAACACTCTCCTTGGCCTTATGGGAAGCCCACGGCTGGTAAATATGAATTTTTAAACGCACAAGAAAATAAAAAGGAAAAAAAGGTGTTGGAGTTGAGGGAGAAATTGGATAAGTTAACAGTGGAAGATGTGGTTTTCCAACCTTACAGTCTTTCATCAGATGAAGAGGTGGAGGATGTTGATGTTATTCATTTCTCACCTGTTGCGGGTTATAATGGACCGTTGTTTTATCCTGGGGGTTGTACGTTGTATAATCCTCGAAGAGTACTTAGACAACTTTCTTGTGTCCAAAGTGTCCCACAAGTGGAAAGATTCAACTTCAAGGTGAAGAAGGTCGGAACTAAGAACACCGAGAAGAATTTCTCCCCCAAATATGATCCTGCTCCATCAGTGGACCACTGGAAGAACTTTGGGGATTATCTTGTTCCAGTTGAAGAGTTAGAAGATTCGTTTGATGAGCCAAATGCCGCTGACGATGGATATATGGAATGGTATGAACATATATCTCATCCTCGTGTAATAAACAGTGTCCAACAAGCCCGTGTTGATAAAGCAAAAGTGCCGACAATGGAGAAAGAGGCTAAGAAGGTTATGAAGGCTACCCCTCTGAGTGGTGATGAGTCCTTGAACTTGTGAAATTCTGCGGTAAGATATTTACTCTTATTTTTGTTTTTCAAAATGTTAAAAAGCATTGAAAAATAATAGTTACTTGTGTTTTTGATGAGAAAAGGTGAAGGCAAGTGCTAAGTTGTTGAAGAAAATGATGGCAAAAATCCGGAGTGGAGAGCCGATGGACACTCGACAACAAACAGACCTCTACAACCAATTTACTAATGTTTTTAATCCCAACTTTGTCGATACAAGCCAGGTTGATCCAAGCCAGACCATGGCGTCGAAGAGGAGTCGCTGAGAAGGGGAAGGTTCAAGTCGGATGGTTCAACGAGAAAGCAGTGGAGATGACACTCCTAGTGATGAAGGAAGACCTATAGCTCCTAAACGCAAAAGTAGAAAAGTTTCACGAAGAGGTGGTGATAAATGAGTGATTGCAACAATTAGTACTTTGGTTTTTTATGTTTATAAAACTTATTGTGGATTTGGTACTTTGTTTTTTTACGGTTGGAAGACTTTTTTATTGTGGATTTGGTACTTTGTTTCCTTACGTTTGGAAGACTTATATATTAGTATAAGATATGATGTGGATTAGTTTGGCTATTTGACTCATATGTGTTTCGTTAAACTCAAATTTTTAAGAAGTTCGGTTATTTGACTAAATTGCGTAAACAACCGAACTTGATAATCAAAAGGTTCGGTTCTTTCGCAGATTTGGTCAATTAATCGAACTCAACTCCAAAACATCCAGGAGAAGGTTCGGTTACTTGGTATTATTTCGCAGTAACCGAACAGCTGAGTTCGGTTATCTGGCAAATAATACCAGGTAACCGAACTGTGGAGCTCAAAACCTATGGTAGTTTTTGACTAAATTGCGTAAAAACCGAACTTGATAATCAAAAGGTTCGGTTCGTTCGTAGATTTGGTCAATTAACGACCAACAATGTTCAAAAATGGCATCTCGTATTTGTTTGTCTTGTAAGTGTAATCCATTATAAGAACTTCATGGAAGGATTGAGACAATTGAACACTCTTTGGATGGGCAATGAAGAGATGAGTTATTTCTTCTTCCGGACCTACCTTCTTTTGAACCGCGTAGCCTTTCTCTTGAGCCGAAAAAAACAATTGTTGCATAACTTTTCTATTCTTCCATTCATTCCTTTTAATCGTCTCAATTGCATTGTAAATGGTGGACAAAGATGATATGTTGCCCGGGTTATATTGCTTTAATAAGCGAAGCATTGTGGAAGGTGGAACACATAATTTCCTATACTCGACTATTTTTTCCATTTCTCGAGGAGTGAGCCTTGCGGCCATTGCATGCCCTTCAAGATCATCCGGACGAGGGTGGTTATGACTACCTACCACCTTATCCATAGCAGAAACCATTTCTTCGTTGATTTCCTCTTGCTAAATACAAGCTTGAACGGACATTTGATTTTCTTTGAGCACGTTGTGTTCTTCCTCTTCGTCTTTCCTTTATACTCATAACCCTTCCTCTTGTGACTAGCTTCGGGATCTCCACTTCTCTCACAAATCATTTCTAAATGAGTGTTGCTTTCTTTCCCATTACAAACCAAGACACAATTGACTCTATTGGCATGTTCTCTAGCCAAATTCTTCACATCAATAGGTGAGTCAAATTCTAACTCATTAGCATAGTGATGAGATGTATATTCGAACAACATACCAATCAGAAAAGGTTGATCATGCATTGGTATTATCTACAAGAAATCACAAATAAGTTCGGTTACATTAAAATTTTATTGTGGAAACCGAACTATACGTTCGGTTTATTAAGTAATTTGGCAAGTAACCGAACAAACAAAAGGAAGAGAGTTCGGTTGTTTCGCAAAAAAATTGTAAAATTCCCATGTAACCGAACTCTAGGGTTAAAAACATAGAAAGAATTTTTTTTATGTAACCGAACCTTACTGTTATTCCCATTGGTTTTATTAGTCTTAAACCGAACTCTGGCCTATGAGTTCGGTTTGATCGCAAACATTTTAAAACCTTTAAGTAACCGAACTCCGGGTTAAAAACATAGAAATAATTTATTTGGCTTGTTAGGTTCGGTTGGCTACGCTCTAAGTTCAAGTTTAAGAAACAAACCGAACTGACTAATCTGAGTTCGGTTGGATCGCAGAAGCATGCAGTTTGCTATCCAACCGAACCGTATACACTTATATCAAATTAATTTGTATGTAAAGTTCGATTAGTTGCGAAACAACCGGACATAATGATGCATGCCAGAACTTCCATTGATATGGAGTTCGGTAACCTTCGTGTTTGGATCAAGTAACCGAACTACATCTTCAGATGAGTTCGGTTACTTGTTCATCCTCACAAGGAAACCGAACTACACCTTCAGGAGAGTTCGATTACATGTTCTTCACAAAATGTAACCGAACAGTCCTAAATCCAGTTGAAAAAATCCGTCATTTTCATCATACTTGTCCACCCAAATACTCATCCTCTGGTTGTGGTTGATAAAATCCATCATTTTCATCTTGAGTTTAATCTTGAGTTTCTTCTTGAATAATACAATCACCATCTAATAAATAAGCCAAATCCGGATTATTTTGAAGATTAACAAATATAGTATTAGAGGATTGAGATGAAGAATCAGATTCATCACTTGAATACTCAAATGGGGTGAATTGGAAAAAAAATTATTTTCCATGTTTTTCTTCTTCATCTTCTCTAACTCTAATCTCACAAAAATTCTACTCATAAAAATTCACTCAATTAATAATAAACCCATCTCTTAATTTAATCTCACTAATTGTTTTTAACTAAATTATTTTACTAATCATAACCTAAATTAATTAGGAGGGTAGATTAGGTATTAAATAAATATCTAGATAAGGGGTGACCTAGAATTACTTCCAATGTCTTTACCCAAAATAGAACAATGGTCCCCTCAAAAAAACCATGGTCCCCAAAAAATGGTTCTTGTTTAAAATGTAAAGCTACCCAAGGGACGGCCTAGGAAGGGGCTAACAAGGTCTGTAGCCCATCCCTATATATTTGGATAAGAAAATGTTGGTTAATGTACAATTTTTAAAAATTAGTGGTTAGCCTTCTCTCGTAGACTCATAGTTTACCAAAAGCGGAAAACATACGACGGCATCAGGATATAACTGCCTCATCAACGATACTGCGCAAACCCATTAAAAACCCTTTCCCACCAATTATTTTTTTTTTGGACATTCCTATGTCCCCCAAAAATACAATTTTTATTGTGGAAAGTAATTAATGAGGGTTTACCAACCATCTACATTGCCAATCGCATCCAACTCACCAACACCAACACCAATATATGTCCTCAATGCAGTTTTTGTCCTGAAACGTCCAGTCACATTCTGCTTTACTGTCAAACGGCCATTGATTCTTGGAACCTCCTATTATCTCATCTCATAAACAACCAAAACCCTACTCATAGCATCCCCACCTCACTACCATATCAAACGACGGTCTCCCTCCTTCTCAAAACAAAATCTCCTACTCCAGTCACCACAACTTTTTGTTTCATTTTTGGTCCTTATCGATAGCTAGGAACGATACAATTTATCGCCAAATATTGCCAGATCCGACGAATATAATGCAGATGGCCATCAAACTCCAGCAAGAATATACCTGGGCTCAAAGCCACCTACCACCAGTACTGCCTGGGATACCACATTGTCTAAACGCAGCGCAAACAACTACCAACTGTAACTATTTTTACGATTGGGTTCTCCCCAAATTTAACCAGCTACGGTTGGTAGTTCATCAATTGTGAATCGTAACTCACACTTATGGTTGGTTACGTGAAAAACACCAATCGTAAGTCTCTCTGAAAATCTAAAAGTTTTGATTTTTTGATTATTTTTTTTTGTGTATTTTAGATAATTTTGAGCAACAAATGGCTAATTGGATCTAAATTAGAGGTATACATGGTCACATAAAGATTCACCCATCTCAAATTTGTCACTTGAGTCACTCATTTTAGTTGTGTGAATCAAAACCTAGGATTTCAAAATATCACAAGGGTTAATTAGTCAATATAAAAAGAAAAATTGATAAGGGGTTTTCGAAATTACCATTTAATGACCCTTTTTTATCCTATTATATCAACCCCTTTAATAAAACCCTCAACCCCTGTAACAGATTACATATTTTATTATTTTATTTTCTTTGCCCAAATAAGTTTAGTCCATGCTATTAGAGAATTAAGACTAATATCTTCTTTAAATATTTGTACATGAAACCGCTTTATTATTTAGAAACAGAGAGAGTAATTTTCTCTTTCATATTTTTTTTCCATCTTTTTCCCCTAAACCATATATTTTGTATCCCATCGAGGTTGTTATAGATTTTATTTTTGCATTGGTCTATCCTTCTAATATTTTATAATCGAATCCGAAGTATTATTCGATTTGTTCCAAAAAAAAATAAAAAATTTACGCCCTTTGATCGCATTGCCAACTACTGATGTTTTATCCCTATCCAGGAAAGATTTCTGGATCCGGACCTGAAGCTACCGACTTAATTGAGATGATGAAATATAACGTAAGAAGAAGATGATGAGTTAAAAAGTTTATATAGATAAAAAAAAACTAGTTGGAATAATTAGTTTGAACAAGAGGAACGAACCCGTGTCACTCTCAATGCATTCTAGTCTATGGTAACCTAAAATTGACTAAACGCACATGAGTTGTTGATTTTTCTTTAGTTTATTTTCTTTTTCTACTAGGTTAAAGTTGGATCTTGTCCCTTACCTAAATTTAGCCCGTCGGACTGGCCCCACTATCAAACCTAACCCCGCCAAGCCCCTCTATACAACTTAAATACAAATATTTGTGGTGAGATTGAACCCCTGACTTCTTTATTTAATAAGTAGGTGCATGGTTTTTAAAAGCGTACGTTTTACGCTTCGCTTTAATTTTTTTCAGAAACGCTTTGAAGCGTACTTCTGTGAAGTGTGAAGTCAATTATTCTCCCAAAAGTCAGAAGCGCAAAATGGTCAAACTTCAAAAAATAATGTTCTAAAAATTAAAAAAGGATGGTGGGTTTCAAACATACCACCTCGTGTGTGGTATGTGAATGCTCCACCACTGTTCTACATGGTTATTTAAGATAATATTTGACTATATTTTATATTTATAAATATTTTCATACCTATTTATAATATATCAAATTTTATATTTTATGGTTCATCGCCAACCATGCATCGTTGCTTCACGCCTCAACCTACACATCGCCTCTCACAAATAGAAAATGAGTCACGCTCCGCTTCACACTTTCAATACCTTGAGTAGGCGGCTTTAACAATGAAGTGTATTAGGAAAAAGGCTTTTTTATCAAGCTTATACTAGAAATTAACATAAACCATGTTTGTTTGGTTGTAGTTCTATATTTGATTTCGGCTCGGAGTCTGACTTAGTATCAGAATCTGACTTTCATTGAGGTAGATTTCTGGTCGTTTATTTTTTTATGTCTGATTCAAAAGTATGTGAGTTGTGTAAAATTTTATACATGACTCATTTGGCTCTTATAACTCTTTTATTTATTAATTATAAAGAAAAATTAATAATTAATAAATAAAAAATCAGATGCATATGTAATGAATTGGTGAATTATAAAGAAAAATAAGTAGCCAAATTTTTGTTATACAAAAAGAGATAACTTAATAGTGCTATGACTTCTATATATTCTAAATTCATCGGTATCTAAAATTGGTATTGCAGTTTTCATTAACTGGTCAAAATAAGAATTACACATCGATATTGTTAGAGCATAGCTCGGTTGAATCCACCAAGCGTTGGTATGTCTATTTTGGTTGTCATATTTTAGTGAAACAAAACTCATTTAAAGAGTCGCTTGATTATGTACTAGAGTCAACTTCATATAGGTTAAACTAGAAAGATTAGGATTATGAGACATACAAGTATTACTCGAAGACTTGAAGAATGTGAAGAAGTAGAGAGATATATCGACGATATCATCCTTTCTCTTGAGGTTAGTAATATTTTGACTTGAACTGTTTCATTCCTAAAGTATCTTTCAAGTCGTACTATATTGAAAACATAACTGCGAAGCTGTGAATAATTATACTCGAGTTAGACATAGTATTCAGGAATTATAATACGAAGTATAACGCTTATATTTTGAACTTTGTATATAAGATATCGACATAATCATATGAATTTTATTGTGATTTTGTATGGCTAAATGAACAAAAAAAATCTAATAACAATGACCCGCCTATTGTATGATGTGAATTTATTATATTTTCTAAATGTGAACTGACAAACACATAAAATAACACAATAAGTACCAAATTAAGCATTAACAATTATAGAAAATTGAGACAAATCATATACAAAAATGTGCATATTAAATACTCCCAAACTTATTATTTACTAGTCCCTGAGCAAATCTAACTTAAAACATAAAAATCATAACTCACCGTCGCAAGCATCGTGATAGACGCCTTTATGTGTTTATTTTTATATCTATTATGTATATTGTTAGTACCCATTTTTGTACTTATTCTGGTATTCTATCTCTTTGTAGGTGATTTTGGAGAAATAAACTTTTGCAGAGAAATCGGCTCGAAAAGTGATTTTTGCATCCCCAGAGAAATTACTACAAGGAGTTTTAGATAAGGGACACTTTACTGATAAGGGGTGCCCTATTTACTATTTACACCCCATTGATATGGACAATCAATAGTTGGATAAGGGCCACCCCTTTCTTCACAGTTTACACAAGAGATTTAGCGGGAAATTAGTTTACAGCAGGAGAACTTTCTGGCAGTGAATTTGGACTAGTTTTTATTGGACATTATCAAGGAAATTGTTTGGGGATGACCTGTTTCACTACAACAGGGAAGCTATGTGTCCCAGAATCGAGAAATAATGAGAAGTTATCAAGTTGTTAAAACTGGAAAATGTTGTTCAAAGTACGTGAATTTCAGGTAGAGATTTGAACGAGATTTTGTTGAGTATACTCTTGGATTCAGATGGATATGGGTCTGTTATATCAAAAAAGTATTGGCAGTTGGTTGGTGATCGAAGAATTCTGGATAAACTCAACAAAACATGAAGTTATTCTCGACCTTTATTTGGATTCAATTTTGGTTATTACGTGTGAATAGAAGAAGTGAATATCTTCTATTTGATTCTGTTCAATCCTTAGAGAGTTTGGGAAGTACTAAATAATCCTGAGACGCGGAAAGAAGAGAAGTAAAAGGAAAGAAAATATCCCGAAGGATTTTTTACGTGGAAAAAGGGAAAAAATCATTGTTTCTCGTGAACAGGGAGGTGGACTTATTTTCGGACTTCTGTGATATATTTGGAAATCACGTGTTGAGTAGAAGAAGATATTCTGTTTGATCTCATATCTAGAGAGTTTGGAAAGTATGGAACTAACCAGAGACGCGTAAGAAGATTTGAAGAAGATATTATATGAGACTTGGCAGTGACGGAAAACAAAAGATTTTCTCGGATTTATTGGAGGTTGTGGTGTATAAATATGAGTTGTTCGGGTCAGAACAGGGTATCGAGAGTTTGGGGTCGATTGGGAAGCCACGGGGAGCTGCAGGAGGAGTTGCAGAGAATCATACCTGCTGCTGCTGAAGAAGAAGGAGTTGAAGAACATAAGACGCACAAAACAGTCGAATAACTATCGTTCTTCAACGGCAGAAACAGTTTCTCGTTTATAAACAACACTTCATTGTTACGGTGATTTCTGTAACGCCAAAAAAAAGTGTTGCTGATTCTCTGTATTATTATTCTCCTTCAATAAAAACACCTTTTAAACCATGTTTCTATCTTTTGAGCATGTTTTCACCATGAAGAGCTAAAACCTAACACTGAGACGATGGAGGAAGCTGGAAATCATACATGGGTAATTTTAATTAATTCTTTTTATGACTTTTACACTAATTAAAATTGAATTACGATTTTGATTAATTAGTTGTTATTTGATTTTATGGGTCATGCTTGCTTAAATGTTTTGATGTCCCATGCTTAGGATTTACAACTAATATTTTCAGAATCTAACTTGGCAAAAATAAGAGTCCATGTTTTTATTTATTGAGCTATAATTATCAAAAGAATTAATATTTTAACCTTATGTTAGGAGTTCGGTGGAATCCTAAGTCTCAGTAATCTCTCGATACTGTGAAAAAATTTGTGAATATATTTTCTTTATTTTTAATGTTTTCTGGTTTTGAATCTGAAATTGAGTCATTACAAGTCCGAGCAACGAACATTATTTACCACTTAAAAAACTACATAAATTTTTGGCGCCGCCGACGCGGATTTGTTTTTAGATTTAGAGTTTATAGATTTATTTTTGCTTTGTTCTTTTTTACGTTTCTTTGGGTATTTGTTTCTGTGTTACATGTCTTGAAGCTTGGGTCGAAAAGAAAAAAGAAGTTGTCAAGGAGTTTGGCGATTTCATAAAGACTTGGAGCTAAAGCTTAAAACAAAAAGAACGAAAAGAAGACGAAGGATTTTTTTTTATTATTATTTAGATTTTTTTTTTTTAGAAACTGTAATTAGGATTTTATTTTTGTAATTTTTGTAACTTTTTATTTTTGGACATTGGGACTTTATTAATTTTAAACCCTACGGAAGGGTTATATAAAAAAAAAGCTAAATATAAACTGTTTGCAGGGAAGAACGACTATAAAGATATCGTCTCGTCCCCTCGGGTTCGCACACTGACATTGGAGTCGGTGGCCTGAGTCGACTACAGCGGTTCTTCGCCCGTCTGGTACGGGTGGTAAATTGTTTAATCACCCGCGAATCCCCTGTCAGCGGGTTTACTGTATTCCTTCGTTTGCATAAATGTTGAGGAATTGAAAACGGATGCTTTAATTTCCCAGTAAAGGGCAAGGACTTTCCATAAAAGATAAGGGTTCGGGTTTCATCACCGTTCTCTTCTTGCCCGCCTTAGGAAAAAAAATACCAGACGCGCTTTAAAATTGGAAATAGAACGAGACCGATAGGGTAACGAGCTTAATATGAAAATCATTCGAAAAATATTGGTTACTTTTTAAGCATTATTTGAAGTTCATGAAGGTTTCTGTAAGTTGAATACGTCGCCTTCTAATGCCGGTGAGACCTTGGGTATCAAATCTACAATGAGCTTCCCTCGTCTCTATTCAACTTACTTTAACCGGGATTGATTCCAGAGATGTTTGCTTAGATTGTAACGCATTCCTTGTCGAAAGAATATAATATGGTCTAAAAACAATCTAAGTGGAGTCATCATGCTTGTTGTTTGCTAGATTTTATACGTTTGATTCGGTCGAGTCAGCCTTGTTTGTGATTGTGTAGAATTCCTCTGTAGTCTGTATTTCATCGGTGATGAATCCTTTTTAGGAGATGCCACTTGAAATGATGTTACGAAAATATAAGTGTAGAAATTATCGTTATCAAGAGACTTCTTCGGAAATGACTCTTGGTGAATATATGCATGGGCAACGATATATGGATGTTCCAACTTTTAGCGAGGAATCACCTCTAACAATCTATGAGAAGTATTATAAACGTAGACCGCTTAGTTGGAAACAAATATTGAGAATTCGTGAATTGCAAAAATTACATTGTGATGATGATGATGATGATGATAGTGATGATGAGGAACCTGAAATATGTAGGTATAGTGATCAGGAGTTTGTTACCTCAATTGAGCCTTATAATGATTATATTATTTCTAGTTCAAATTCAAAAAAATTTAATGATTATTCACCTATTAAAGAGGACAAGGATTTGACTAGGGATACCATGTTTTAGACGATGTAGTATTTCCTTTTGATTACAAAGCCGATAGTGGTTTAGAGGAACGAGTTTATTCTGAAAATACTGTTTTAGAGTCTAGAAACTTAGAAACAATAGTCTTAGATGAAGAAGAAAGACTCGTATAAATGAGTTAGGATATACCTGATCGTAACTTAGAAGAATCAATTTACCATTTTCAGGAATCTAATGATTTATAAATTAAGGAAATTGTCACCAGTCTATCTAGAGACACTGAAAACTCTAAGTTTGGGGGTAATCATCATTATTCGTGTGCTTTAACTCTTAGAAATATCCCTCACTTGGAACTTGACATCAATGCCTCAACCATCTTACAATATTATCTTCATACTCGTTTTCCTGAACCTAATGATATCCAACAAGAGTCTCAACTGTTAGAAACCCATCCTCTGGTTGATGTGGTTAGCCCAGGCAATAATACCAAGATTGAATTTGTTTTCCCAAAAAATAGTTTTCTTCCAATTTTGGGAACATATAGATTTCAATTGTGTCACTTATTAAGTTCCGAGACTAAGCCTAAGTACTTTAGATTAATAGAATCGACACATTTTCTTAAGAATGACCATTACTCTCATTGTGGTCAATTATGTAAGTCAAATCTGATTGACTTAGAGGATCCTCAGTTATTTAGGTTATTATTGTGTGCTTATAAGTTACTATTTGAGTTTTTCCAGACTCTAGGACCTAAAAATTCGGATCCCACCAATGAAGAAACGTAACCAATGAAAATATTTTATTTAGACCTTTTCATAGAACCTGAACCTGAACCACAATTAGCGATAGTTATCAGGAAACTAGGTAAGGGCATGCGTTACTTGTTCACTTTCTTGGTTTATTGCAGTTTCCTTGGGTCATCTCTATTTGGTTTAGAAGACCCACAATTATTTCGATTGTTACTTTATGAATCGAGTGGCTAATCCTTTCTTAGTCTAGCTGAAGAATTTAAACTTAGCACTTCTTGGGAGGTAACCCATTCTCATGCAACTAGGTAATATATGTCCTTAACTCTTTTGCTTCAAACGGTAACAGTTTCTCCTTGTTCATGCTTTTAATTTTATCTTTAGAACATTGTGGACAATGTTAGATTTAAGTTTGGGGGTATGGGTGAAACTTTTTAGTTGTATTATTTTAAACTCTAGAGCCTAGAAATTTATACCAATTAAGGATAACGATAACCAATAAAAGTGGATGGAAGCATTTTGGTTTTAGGAGTTGAGGAACCAATCTGACTAGATGGAAACATCTAAAGAGTCAATTCATAGAAGCACATAGCTTAGGTGTTAGAAATAACATGATGGTTTCGCCATATCTCGTTGGTTCCTTTTCACTTATGTTTTTATTTTCTTTTATTTTTAAAATATGTTTCTCTAAGTGACTAGGTGGGGATTACGATTCAAGTTGTTACCACTGCTAGGGTGAAATAGAGTAATTGAGATAAAAAATAAATAAATAAATTGAGAACAGACCATTAGACCAACCGGAATAAAATTCAATAAAGTCGACCACTGGTACCCTTGTATATGCCAGTTGTGTTGACCTAGAGCTAGGATTATAGACCACTGGTTCCCTTGTATATGCCATTTGTGTTTATATTTGTCAGACTAGTATCTCAGTCATTTAGAATAGGTTCATTTTGGCAGTGGCCTTTGGACAGATATGACAAACACCGTTCATCTACTCAACATCAAAACCATCTATGTTTTCTATATCCATCTCTTAATCTACCCAGTTGATTTGTTGACTCCGGATATTGATGTCCATAGTGCGATTATCTGAGTAGATATTTGTCACTTATATATGAATTTTAGTATGCTTGAGTGCAAAATCATGTACAACAATTGGAATTTCGCATCAGGTTACTTCTTCCTGCAATCAATAGGTATGCCAACCAAGGAGGTTCTTTAGTGCCATTCCAAGGTTCTGCGTAGATAGCTAGGGTCTGGAGTAAAAGTTTTGTGGGTATACCTCTGGTAGGCCCTCCCGAGACTATAACTCGGCCATTAGAGCCACCTAGAGGTTTAAAGGCTAAATGTAATCGATGATGCCTGCGACAGTGAGTTAGAATTTTATTTTATTAGTTTTGATTTTCTCGGGACTAGCAAATAATAAGTTTTAGGATATTTGATAGACGCATTTATGTGTCTATTTTCATCTCTATTGTGTATATTGTTAGTACCCATTTTTGTACTTATTCTGGTATTCTATCTCTTTGTAGGTGTTTTTGGAGAAATAAGCTTTTGCGGAGAAATCGACTCGAAAAATGATTTTTGCATCCCCAGAGGAATTACTAAAATGAGACTTGGCTAAGGGGCACTTCACTTATAAGGGGTACCCTATTTACTATACACCCCATTGATATGGACAATCAACAGTTGGATAAGGGCCACCTTTTTCTTCACGGTTTACACGAGAGATTTGGCGGGAAAATTAGTTTACAGCAGGAGAAATTTCTAGCAGTGAATTTGGATGAGTTTTTATTGGAGATTATCAAGGAAATTGTTTGGGGATGACCTGTTTCACTACAATAGGGAAGCTATGTGTCCCAGAATCGAGAAGTAAGGAGAAGTTATCAAGTTGTTAAAATTGGAAAATGTTGTTCAAAGTACGTGAATTTCAGGAAGAGATTTGAATGAGATTTTGTTGGGTATACTCTTGGATTCGGATGGATATGGGCATGTTATATCAAAACAGGATTGGCAGTTGGTTGGTGATCGAAGAATTCGGGTTAAACTCGACAAAACAGGGAGTTATTCTCGGCCTTTGTTTGGATTCAATTTTGGTTATTACGTGTGAATGGAAGAAGTGAATATCTTCTATTTGATTATGTTTAATCCTTAGAGAGTTTGGAAAGTACTAAATAATCCTGAGAGGCGGAAAGAAAAGAAGTAAAAGGAAATAAAATATCCCGAAGGATTTTTACGTGGAAAAATGGAAGAAAATCCTTGGTTCTCATGAACAGGGAGGTGGACTTATTTTCGGACTTCTGTGATATATTTAGAAATCACGTGTTGAGTAGAAGAAGATATTCTGTTTGATCTCATATCTAGAGAGTTTAGAAAGTATGGAACTACCAGAGACGCGTAAGAAAATTTGAAGGAAATATTATATGAGACTTGGCAGTGAAAGAAAACAAAAGATTTTCTCGAATTTATTGGAGGTTGTGGTGTATAAATATGAGTTGTTCGGGTCAGACCATGGTATCGAGAGTTTAGGGTCGATTGGGAAGCCACATGGAGCTACAGGAGGAGTTGCAGAGAATCATACTTGCTTCTGCTGAAGAAGAAGGGGCCGAAGAACGTAAGACGCATAGAACAGTCGCAAATAAATATCGTTCTTCAACAGCAGAAACATTTTATCGTTTATAAACAACACTTCATTATAACGGTGATTTTTGTAATGCCAAAAAAAGCGTTGCAGATTCGCTGTATTATTATTCTCCTTCAATAAAAACACCTTTTAAGCCATGTTTCTATCTTTTGAGCATGTTTTCACCATGAAGATCTAAACCCTAACACTGGGACGATGGAGGAAGCTGGAAATCATACATGGGTAATTTTAATTAATTCTTTTTATGACTTTTGCACTAATTAAAATTGAATTTCGATTTTGATTAATTAGTTGTTATTTGATTTGATGGGTCATGCTTGCTTAAATGTTTTGATGTCCCGTGCTTAGGATTTACAACTAATATTTTCAGAATCTACCTTGGCAAAAATAAGAGTCCATGTTTTTATTTATTGAGCTATAATTGTTAAAAAAACAAATATTTGAAATTTATGTTATGAGTTCGGTGGAATCCTAAGTCTCAGTAATCACTCGATACTGTGAAAAAACTTGTGAATATATTTTCTTTATTTTTAATGTTTTCTGTTTTTGAATTTGAAATTGAGTCATTACAAGTCTGAGCAACGAACTTTATTTACCACTTAAAAAAATTACATCACATCGCGATTGTACATAACATGAGTAACAATCCTTTGAACCCATAGGTTTCCATATTGGACAAGTTTTAGTCCATTCTGCATAACTTTTCAAGCTCTATTTAATGGTACCAGTTTCACATCTAGATCGTTGTTAGATTAATTTATATTAATGAACATTCGAGTTAAACTAATCGAGTTAATATCAACTAATTTGTCTCTTGACTAGTCTGATAGCGTTGACGAGCTTGAGGGTCGTTACAGATTAGACCCATTAACAATACTAATTTCACTTTGAATTTTTTTTCTACAATTCAATACGAAGAAGATGGAATGAATTTATCAAAAATATGACTGATTTATGAACAAATAAGGGGTATTTAGGTTTTTAATCGGAGAAAAGATGTCGAAGACAAATGATTGATTCTACCGAAAAAGGTGGCCTTCCCTTTGTAAACCATTTCTTAGAGGTGGAATATGATTTATAGATGCTCGCAAGTTTAATCTTGCAATGTTGGAAAAATTTGTTTGGAGAATGATGAAGGAACCTAATGCACTCTGGGTGAAAACCATAGGCTCAAAGTATTTTAAGAATGAATCCCCTGTTAGGACTAAACACTCAACAAGGGGTCTTATACCTGACATCTTGCAATGTTGGAAAAAGTTGTTTGGAGAATGATGAAGGAACCTAATGTACTCTGGGTGAAAACCATGGGCTCAAAGTATTTTAGGAATAAATCCCCTGTTAGGACTAAACACTCAACAAGGGGTCTTATACTTGGAGAGGCATTGGACAAGGCTTAAAACTGGTTCAAAATATATAACATATAGGAAATTGCAATGGTCAGGACATTCATATTTGGAACGATATTTAGATACCAGGACTAGGAAAACTATGAAAACCTTTGTAACTCTAGTAATAATCACTTAACACGAGTCTCAGACTTGATTAACATAGAAACTTGTTCATGAAATATTTCTTAATTTTCTTACTTCTATTTCCAGCTGATATTGTGCAAAAAAAAAAGTCATATAAACCTCTTCAAGGATAATGACCAAAATCTTAGAAAGGACCAACTCCATTGGACTCTAACTAGATCAGGAGATTTTACAGTAAAATTCATATATGAGAAATTGAACGAAAGTGGTGTAGATATTATTATCTTATCTTTGCCAGAGTCTTTCTGGAAATCTTTATTGAAACTCAATATCTTCGAGAGAATTAAACTATTTTTATGGAAATGTTAGCAAAAAGCTTTGCTAACTAATGCCAAGCTCACTGGGAAGGTTAAAGATGTAACCCCTCACTGCATTATGCGTAAAATAGAAATAGAAACAACATAACATCTTCTTTTCCATTGTCCTTATGCTAAGGATGTATGAAATAATGCTCATAATCCTGTCATTCTAAATTTAGATACCCCGGACACAATCTTAGATCTCTGTGAAAGATGGATTAATAATCCTGGAACTGATATGTCTATTGAATTACTTCTTACTAAAATGTGGTTTATTTGTAAGGAACGATGTGATAGAGTGTTTGAAGATAAATCTGAATCTACTAATAATTTAGCTTTAGAAATACGAAGACATGTTGATTTTTGGTCTATTAGCAAAAGAAAAACTACTAAATCTAAACAGGTTTAAAGAAAGAAACTAACTCCAATTTGGAAAGCTTCAAGTAAAGACAATCTAATGATCAATGTAGATGCAACATGGATTTCAAATGTATTACCATCTACTTATGCTTTAATCTTGAGAATGATGCATGAGACTGCGAAGGAGGAAGGGCAGGGCAATCAATAGGATCAGACCCACAAGAGGCAAAAGCTATAGGTGTGATACAGGTGACTATTTGCGCCAAAGAAAAGAATATTCAAACCTTTAGTATTGAAGGAGATTGTGAAAGTATCTTCAACAGATCCATGAAAAAAAATGAAGACATCTCGTGGGGTGCTAAAGTTGTCTCAATGAAGCAAACAAAATAGTTCATCTCTGTACCAATTTTTTGGGTTTCTTCTTTGTCCCTAGACTAGGAAATCAAGTTACCGATATTTTGGCAAAGTTTGTTAGGCCTTTAAATTCATTGTTGAATGGGAATACCCTCCGCCTGTTTTTAGTCAAAGGAAACTTTTGATAGATAAATCTAATATCGGGGAGGACTTTTACAATCCCAGATTAGATGGCTTTACTACTTTTGTAACCATGACTCTTTCTGAATCTTAGTCTTTTGATGAAATTTCTTATTTATATAAAAAAAAATTGGGACTGGTTCCGCGGTACCCAGGAGGAAGAGGAACATGGCCTGTTGAGAAGTAGTTCACCAGATATGGACCAAATTATGGGACGTGATGGTTAGGCCCATAAGGTAATCTTGACAATTCCTTATCTTTGAACCCTGTTTTTAGGCATACAAGAAAATTTTAAGGCATACAAAATGATTGAACTAACTACGGTGGGGTGATAAAGGATACCTAAAGATTGGTAAATTACTTAGTTACCCTCGATTAATTTTTTTAATATAATTATTTTTTTAAAATTAATACTTTCTAATAATTTTTCATTTTTTAAACTTTTTTAAAAATTATTTTTTTGATCTTTCTTTTCTTAAAATTATTATTTAAAAATAAATATTTTTCTAATCACCGTTCTTATCTTTTATAGGTTTTTCTGGAAGCGCCGTTTGCGTCAAAAACTCCGCAGAACTTCTTCTACAGATGGTAAAATACAAATTTCCGGCTACACGAAACCCCTCTTTGTTCTCTCAGACGAAGAAGGAAGGAAGTTGAAGTTTAAGAACGGTGAGTTTCGAATCCGTCTACAGTTTGATTTAAACTGGAATGTCTTCAATTGTTTCAGATCCCCTTATGTTTAATGTCCTTTTAGTTTGTAATTAGGTTATTGTTTTAATCCAAGTTTTTGTTCATCTGTATGAGACTTTGTTAAGAGTTGTTGAGTATTTGAGTTCCATCGATCATTGTTTGAGGTTAAACCATGCTGATTTTTGATGTTTATTGTTGGAATTTAGGTTTGTTTTCATCCAAGTGTTTGCATGAGAATTTTGTAGTCATTTTTTCAGCTGATTCTTAAATTGAATTGGATCTAATGTGTTATTTACATTGATAACAACTCAAACTGCTTGATAATCTGGAAATTAATCAGTCTCTTATAGAAATTATTAATTTGGGAATTTTAATCAGTTACAACAATAACACAACTCAACTTGATAAAGAATGAAACTCATAATCAATGCGTCTTAAACTAATTGTACGATAGACATCATCTTTAAAACAGCTAGTTCAGTGAGTGTAATAATCAGTAAGGATTTCGACTTATTATTGTAAAGAAGCCAACAGGAGAAGCCATGCCTTTAATACACACTATGTATCTCACACTTATCTTTGTTTCATTTATTATTTGTCAAAAAAAAACTCTGAAACTCAGTTTTGTGCAGGTTATTATTGGTTAAACAAACAAGTAGGCAACAACTCTGATGTTTTGAGCTACCATGGAAGATACATGGATAGACAGATACTTTGATAGGTTAAGTCTTAAAGTAACACATGAGGGTTCCCCAAAACAACTTATATATCCAAGATCTGAAATCAAGGAACAACCAATAGATTTAGACTCTTCACTAAAGATGTTTTTCCAAGAAGTAGCATTTGTTGCGGATGATTGGAAGGATGTCAGCAGAAAGTACGATGACAGGAGGTCATTCCATAGGTTTCTTCGGATGTTAGAAAAAACTGGCCTGGACAAGTATGCACTCAATCAGGTATGCAACTAAGGTCACCTTATGTTTATACCTCGCATCTCTGCCTTTTTTTCAAGTTCAAGTCTCGTGATTTTGTCATATTTTAATGGGTACGTACAGGATATTGACATCAGTATTAGTTACCAGCCAAATAGATGGCATTCTCTTGATGCTCAGTCGTATGTTATGGATGCAAATGAATGCTATAGTGGAAGCTTGTCATTGTTGCAACTTATGCAAAGAATTTGTTCAGAATCTGGCGATGATTTCAGGCGAGAGCAGGTAATTAATATTTTGATATAGGATAGGGTTTGACATCTTTTGTCTGATGTTATGTCTGTGTCTCTTCACAGGCTAAGTTGTTGGAGTCTTTCCTCGGTGACCTCATCAAGATACAACAGGAGCAGCGGTTTGTTGCATATAGTTTCTCTGAGCATCTGGAACAATTGAGAAAATCTGATACAGCTGCATTTTCTTCCGATGCTGTTGATGATCATGGAGATAGGCACAAGTGTCCTCTTACCCACAACACCGTGGTCTCCTGTCTGTGGCAACAAAAGGTAAGTCGTTATCCTTCGGAATTAACAAGTATCTTGGCTAATTCCGAATTCCTTAACCTTCTTTTGATATTTCAGCATCTATTCGATAGTCTGTATATCATGTCACGTGAATCGGCCTGGTTGCTGAAGAAACTCAAAAAGTCCAACAAGATTCTTGACATCATCGCGGTTTTTATTTCAGAGTTCAAGGAATCAAAGGTACGTAAGATTGTACATCCATTTGTACTCATTGAGTCCATTGAATCTTATAAATTAGTATCCTCTTCCTTTTTTTTGTTTAAATATATATATAATTGAGTTTCTGTTCTAGGAATTGTTGGATCGGTATCTTTTCGATGAAGCTGGCCTCTTTCATAATCATCCGGTTCAATTTGTTTTGGGTGATAATCATACAAAATTAGAAGCCTTTGGAGGGTGCATAAAAAATCTCCAGGAGCAAGGCGTTGAAAGAAAATCTGTCGATGAAACGCTGCTTGGATGTTTTATAGATGTAGTCAATATGTACTACAACCGTGCAGAGCCAGGCAATCCGTCTGGTGACACCTGTTCTTCCCTTCAATATTTGTTTTCTGAGGCTGCTGAGAAAATATCAGAGCTGATATATGAAGCAGTAGAGAAGCTAATTTCAGTCAGGTCTTCTGATCTTACCGCCGGAGGCTCTCCACTTGGATGTATCGCTTTGTGGAGAATTCTGTTTGAATCATCTCTAATTAATCTTCGGTTGGATCACATATGTAAAAACCACAGTGAAACAGTCAAACTCGGGGTATGTAACACATTCTTTTCTCACCAGTTTATACCTTAATCGTGATTCCATTAAAATTGTACCAGTTGTTTCGCCCATGCGCTCATCTGAATTGAATGTATTACAGGCTAAACTGTTAGACACTGCCACAAATAATCAACTGGATCAAATTGGGCTGGCGATTAATAAACTATTGACTGTTGGGGAAAGTGTCCTAGTTGAATTTATCGCCATGCACAAAACGGTATATACTCGATCTTTTAACTTTGTCCATTGGAATCATACACTTTTTATTATGTTTTAGTACCATGAGACATCAGGCTACTAGAAAAATTTGGCGACTATTGGGTAACGTTAGCTAATGAAAAGCTTGAATAAAATGGGACTGCATTCTGTAGAAGCGGATTTTTTTACAGCCCCAGTTATCCATCATTATTTCATTAGGAATGAGTTGAACTTAGGTAGTTTCTGAAGTTTGTTACTACTGTATCGTGGGATTCTAAAGTTCGATTGTACCTAACCTACTCAACTGATCCCTCAAATTAGTAGGGTGAACAGTCCTCGTTTATGGATGTCTTGTTGTCCTGTCCACTGGTTGTGCTTGTTGTTTGGCCTTGCAGATTATGCTCATATGTGGGACGATAGAGAAGTTAAGTTTTGTAAGATATAGGTTCTGGTGATCTACAATGTTGATGAGTATCTGATGATCTACAATGCTATGTCATTTGGTATTCTTGTTAATCCCAACTGTTTGTAATTAGGTTGTAAAATTGACGTATGCTTCCTCTCTTGGTTATAGTTGCAATCAACTAGGTTTTGTGTTTTGATACCTTTTATGCTATCTGCGAGGTTGTATGACTGAAAATGGGCGCTTTTGAATGGCAGGTGGCAAGAGTTTCTTATGAGCTAGGAGATGCTTTCACAACTGGTGGTAGCAAGCATGTTGATGTCGATGACTTCAATATTGATGATTTCCCCTGGGATAAACACACTATTCCTGATTATTTTAAGATTGACTTTAACGATCCTAGGACTTTGAAATGGATGCAAGCTAATCCAGACTACCTAGAGTGGGACGCCGGTGGTTTACGCAAAGAAATATGAGTTTATGGATATCTTAATTAGTGTTATGTTTTAGCTGTTTCCCCTCTTAAAAAATATATTGTAGTAGGGCTTGCAGTCATGGAACCTAATTAAGACGAGACTACTTTCTTGTGCTGTGGTGTTCATAATGACAGAATTTATCTTGGCTTCCATGTTCCCTTTATTTCCTCCTAGGTACATTTTGGCGGTATAAATCATGGTGGGGGGTCAACTGCCCCTCTACTGACCAAAGTTTTTATCTTCTTTATTTTATATTTAGAACTTTGTTTCACCACTTTTAAAATTAGTCCATAAAAACACCCTCATATTCCCATCTCTTCAGAAACAAGAATGAGTAAAAAGTATTCATGTAGAACAGCAGGTGAAACCCTGGAATGGATAAATGCACTTCATGATTTCCTTAAACCCTACAAACCCTTACTCAACTCTCATGTCGTCAATTTCTTCACTGTAATCCCTTCATTCCCTTCTCTTCTCAAATCCCATCTGGAGTCATTCAGGTAAGCGAAAAAGTGTTCCTTTGTACTTGGGTTTAGCTTATAATGGCATGTTTGGTTGATTAAGTTATATTTTGTACTCAATTTAGAATATTTCCTGACATTGGGTCTCTTGTTTTTCCTCAAGAGCCAGCGGAGTTGGACCAAATTATTGGATGTGATGGTTAGCATAAGGTAATCTGGATTTCCGGCTACAAGAAACCCCTTTTTGTTCTCTCAGACGAAGAAGAAAGGAAGTTGAAGTTTAAGAACGGTGAATTTCGAATCCCTCTACAGTTTAGTTCCATCGAATTTCGCGATGTTTGTTTTTGGGATAAGAATTTAGGTTTTGTTATGGCTTTTGATTTGATTTTTCTAGTAATTTAGCTGATTGTTTCGAGTCCCATCATGCTTTGAGCTGATCCTTGAATCGAATTGGATCTAATGTGTTATTTATGTTTGTCAAGTTTAGTTCTCCATAGATCATTTAGATCTTATGCGAACGGAGGATGTGGGCTTTTAGATGCATATATAGGATATATTCTTAAACCTTTGGTTCATTCCTGGCTTCGGCTTTCGGTTACATACATTGCTAACTGCTTGCTAGTCTGGAAATTCATCACAAAATTATTAATTCGACAAGTTGAATCAGTTAATGACAATAAACAGCATCTCTAGAACAGCTAGTTCAGTGAGTGTAGCAACCAGTAAGGATTTCGACTTATTATTATAATAAAGCAACAGGAGAAGCCATGCCCTTACTACAGTCGGACTTTTCTCGCATTTCTCTTTGTTTCATTGTTTGTCAAAAAAAACTCTGAAACTCCGTTCTGTGAAGGTTATTATTGGTTAAACAAACAAGTAGGCTAGGGAAGGAACAGCTCTGATACTGGTCTTTCAGCGTCCATGGATGATAAATGGATAGACAGATACTTTTGTCGCTTAAGTCGTAAAGTTGCACATGACGGTTCCCCAAAACAACTTATATTTCCAAGATCTGAAATCAAAGAACCATCAATAGATTTACAGTCTTCACTTAAGATGTTTTTCCAAGAAGCAACATTTGTTGCAGACGACTGGAAGGATGTCAACAGAAAGTACGATGACAGGAGGTCATTCTCTACGTTTCTTTGGCTGTTAGAGAATACTGGCCTGGACAAGTATGGATTGACTGCGGTATGCTACTAAGTTTAACTTTTGTTTATTACTCGCATCCCTGCCTTTATTTCAATCTCAAGTCTCTTCATTGTGTCATATTTTAATGGGTACAGGATAATGACATCAATATTAGTTTCCATCCGAATAGATGGTCGTCTCTTGAGGCGTTGCCAGATGATGTGGTTAGGGACCATGTGGTTTTTGCAAATGAATACTATAATGGAAGCTTGTCATTGACGCAACTTTTGCAAAGAATTTGTTCTCAATCTGGTGATGATTTCAGTAGAGAGCAGGTAATTAATGTTTAATGCTCGAAATGGCATCTTGGCTTTATTTTGGTTTAGGATAGGATTTGACATATATCTTATGACGTGGCATGTCTGTGTCTCTTCATAGGCTAAGTTGTTGGAGTCTTTCCTCGATCACCTCATCAAGATACAACAGGAGCAGCGGTTTGCTGCATATAGTTTCTCTGAGCATCTGGAACAATTGAGAAAGTCTGATGCAGTTGCATTTTCTTCCGATGCTGATGATGATGATGATGGAGATAGGTACAAGTGTCCTCTTATCCTTCCCCAGCACAGCGTGGACTCCTATATGTGGCGACAAAAGGTAAGTCTTTATCCTGCTGAATCAATAAGTATCTTTGCTAATTCTGAATTACTTAACCTTGTTTTGATATTTAAGCACTTATTCGGTAGTCTGTGTACCATGTCACGTGAATCGGCTAGGTCGCTGAAGAAACTCAAGGGTTCCTATTTTACCAGTCCCTCATCTATCGAGGAGTCCAACAAGATTCTTGATATTGTCTTGTTTCTTTTTTCAAAGTTCAAGAAATCGCAGGTACATAAGATTGTACATATATTTCCTCTGTCGACCATTGAATGTTATAAATTAGTACCTTTTTTTTTAATTTTTTTTTATAATTGTGTTTCTGTTCCAGGAATCGTTAGATCAGTTTCTTCTCGATGGGTGTCACCAGTTTAGCATTTATCCGGTGCAATTGGTTATGGATAATAATGAAGTATTAAATGATTTTGGAGAGCTCATAAAAAACCTCCAGGAGCAAGGTGTTGAAAGAAAATCTGTCGCGGAGATGCTGGTTGGATATTTTGTAGATTTGGTCAATATGAACTACAACCGTGCAGAGCAAGGCAATCCGTCCAGAAACACCCGTTCTTCCCTTCGACGTGCGTTTTCTGTGGCTGCCAAGGAAGCATCAGAGATGATAAATGAAGCAGTAGAGAAACTAAATTCGGTTAGGTGTTCTGCTCTTACCAGCGGCGGCTCTCCACTTGGAAGTATCATTTTGTGGAGAATTCTTTTTGAGTCATCATTAATTAATCTTCGCCTGGATCTTATATTTAAAAACCACAGTGAAATAGTCAATCTTGGGGTACGTACGCATTCTTTTCTCACCAATTTATATCTTGATCATGATTCCATTAAAATCATACCAATCTTTCTTACATGCCTTCATCTGAATTGAATGAACTACAGGTTAAACTGCTTGGCACTGCCATAAACGATCAACTGGATCAAATTAGGCTGTCGATACTGTTGTCAGTTGGGGAAAGCGTCCTAGTTGAATTTATAGCCATGCACAAAACGGTATATACTCTTATCTTTTGTCCGCTAGAATCAAACACTTTATAATATGTTTTAGTACCATGAGTCATCAGGTAACATCAGCTACCGAAAAGTTTGAATAAAATGGGACTGCATTCTGTAAACACTTATCCATCATTATTTCATTAGGTGGTCATTAGATCGAGATGAACTTTGGTAATTTGTTCTGAAGGTTGTTATTAGTGCATCGTGGGATTCTAGAGGTCGTTAGAACTTAAGCTACTTAACTGATCCGTCAAATTAGTAGCGTGAGACAATCTTTGTTTATGGATGTCTTGTAGTTCTGTCCACTGGTTTTGTGTTTGCTATTTGGCCTTGCAGATTATGCTCACATGTGGAATGAAAGAGAAGTTCAGTTTTATAAGATTTTGGTTCTGGTTGATGAATGACAAGGATTGAGATTTGATAATCTACAAGTTTATCTCATTTGGCGTTCTTGTTTGATTATTACCGTTTTTATTTGATGAAGAACATATGAATTTGTAACTAGATTGTAAAAATAGTGTATGCTTCATCCCTAGCTTGGTTAGGTCATAGTTGTTATTATTGTCATGTTCTTTGACTTGCAATCATTTTAAGTACTATTGTGGTTGTCTTTTGTTTGATACCTGTCTTGCTATCTGCGAGATTTTATGACTGAAAGTGCGTAATTGTGAATGGCAGGTGGCAGAAGTTTCTTTTGTGCTAGGAGATGCTTTCACAACTGGTGGTGTGCTTTCTAGTGATGTTAGGCATTTTGGTATTTCAAGCAAGCATGTTGACCAGTTATTAAAGGATTTCAATCCCGATAATTTCCCCTGGGATAAGCACGTCGTTCATGACTATTATAAGATTGACGTTGACGACCCTAAGACGAAGAAATGGATGGAAGCTAATCCAGATTACTAAAGTACGTAGGTAATGGTTTACACAGCATATGAGAGTCTTATGTTTTAGCACTCCTTCCTCTTGAAAATATCTTTGTGCAGAATGTACATACTGGCAGTTGTGGAGCCTAATTATTTTTTTAAGATGAGACATTAAAAACGAGGCATTTTTATGGGCGATCTCAAAAAAATTAGGGACGACACAAAAAGACAAAAAAGATCACCCAAACGTAAATTTAAGTTACCCGTCGATTTTTTGAAATGGCCAATATACCCTTCTATAATCGGTAGCAAACATAACAATCGGTAGTTAAACAATAATCGGCAGGTAAATATGTACTAAGTAGTTCTCGATGAATGCGTGGATGTTTCGGCTAATATGCCTTTTTATAATTGGTATTTATATAACTTATAAACCTAGCGATTATGAGTAGCCCCAGCTTTAATCTTGGCCAAATTACATAGGTTTTGAGGGTACAGAGACAATCATAACCATTTGGTTTGTATTTTGGATGTAGCCATAATCGGAAGTCAAATAGGTTACAAAACCTCCGATTATAGGTTGTCCCAAAATGATTTTTTTACTTAAATTCTTCATTTGGTGAATTTTGAAATCTCCCATAATCGGTAGATAATCAAACTTATAAATCTTGGCCCAATTCCATAGGTTGGTTTGAGGGTGCAGAGACAACCATAACCATTTGGTTTGTGTTTTGGATGTAGCCATAATCGGATGTCAAATAGGTTACAAAACCTCCCGATTATAGGTTGCCCCAGATTCAAATTTTGAAATCTACCATACCTACCGATTATTGGTTTCCCCAGATTCAACCTTCGTCAAAATAGCCGTTACAGTTTAAACCAAACTTATGAAATAGCCGTCGGAGTTTTGGGGAAAAAGAAAAAGAGTCGTTGGTCCCTAAACCTATATAAAGAAACTCATATCTATCAACCCAATTACACCAAACTCTTTCCTCTTCTCAGTTCTAATTTTGAAAACAAAAACATGGATATTGCTTTTGTCGAAGAAGAAGATTGTGCTATTTATAGAGCGTACGCTGTGGTAACTACCCATGATCGTGTTCACAAGCTCCACAAATCGGAATCCCAAGAGCAGCTATGGAACCGTATTTTAATGGCATTTGAAGTGTTAGATGGTAATCGAATTCGAAGATCATCCAATGACATTAAGATGAGAAAGAAGACGCTCGATAAGGAGATTGACAAACTTGAAGATGAAGAATGATTTGTTAGGGACGTTTTTCCTTAGTGGACGTATGAAAAACGAGTAAGTATCTTTGTAACTCCGACTCACATTAACATAAGTTAGTACTAACTTGTTACTCATTCGTCATTTCAGAGAACTGATCGCCGGTATGTGGACTTTTACGTGAAACGATTTGAACATGAAGGATGTTACAGAATCAAGAGGGACAATTTCTATGGTCAGTGGAAGTTATAATCTTTTTAAATAATTTTATGGTCAATTAGGAGTATGAATTTAGGTGTTTTTAACGTGATTGTAACGTTAAGGTCTTTTTAACTTTATGTAATGCATGTAATCGGAAGCATATTAATATAAACAAGTTCCTGATTATGTCCAATCGGAAGTTTATTTTGTTAAACAAGCAACCGATTCCAATAATCGGATATTTTATGAGTTAACTTTCGTTCCGATTATGGTGTTGTTTTAATACAGATTTTTTTTAACATTGAATAATTGGAGGGACAATATAAACTATACCTACTGATTATGATAATCGTAATTCAAGGAGTGATTTAAATTTCCGATTATGGTATTGTTTGGTTCCAGGAAACAAAGTTTTTTCACATAGAATAATCGGAGGAACAATATAAATTAAACCTACCTATTCCTATAATCGGAAGTCAAGGGGTAGATTTACCTTCCGATTGTGGTGTTGTTTGGATACAGAAAACAAAGTTTTATTCACACAGAATAATCGGAGGACAAACTAAATTAGAAATCTTCCGATTCTGACAAAATATTTTGAAAAACTCCGGAATCGGTTGATTCATAATATACAAAGCTCCCGATTCTGACAAAAAATTGCAAAATCCCCAGAATCGGAAGTTACATATATAAACTTAGCTTCCGATTGTGCTAAAAAATTCAACAGTTTCATATCTCTTCATGTGATTCGCTTGCGAGTCATCTTTAAATGCATAAACATATCAATAAAACCATTCATAATCCATAAAAGGAACCATTCACAAACCATAAACATAATGTACCAACTAATAATCCGACACAAACTTTGAAAACGACATAATCCGACATAAACAAAGTTATCCATAAAGTTAACAAAAAACATCGAGAGTTTACTTGTTCTTCCTTCCTTTGACTTTGCGACCTTTACCACCTCCACGACTTGGACCAACATCATCATTGATTTCATCAACTTGAGTGTTCGATGACTCCCGAGTTCTTTTGTTCACCTTGGTTACAGGTTTCTTTTGCTATTTTCCCCGAACTGAGATGCATACTGTTCATTGTCAACGTTATCAATTAACTCTTGGTGCTTTTTTTATCTTCTACATTGACACAGACTCTCCGGACTTTATGCAATTAGTGCACCATTTGGACAAACTCTTGAACCTGCTCATCTGTTTTAATACTTAGCATACCATCAAACGGTTATTACTCTATTTTGACCCATAATATTAAACTAAATTAAGAAAATAATACGTACCAATCTATCAAAACCCGGAGGTTTCTCTTTGAGGATACTCTTGTATGGAGCTGTGGGCTTTGGTTTAAGATCACGGATTACACGAAGATGAGAAATATTCCAGTACCAATCCATATAGTTGGGAGCATTTTCAAAACCTTGGTTGGCTGGCCTTCCTTGGTTTGATCAAGTAATGCGCCCTTCTATCCCAATGGAATTTACCGGATGGTCTACCCTTGTAAAACACCGTGATAGAATCTTTATCAGACTTGCACTGCTCTAGATCCAAAGAGAAATTTCCATGGATTTCCTCATTTGGTATACCTTGTACAAAATCGTTTTGTCGCATCACCCTTCAGGCATTGTACATCACATATCCTTTCGGGTGCCACAACGGTCCAAATCGGACTGACCGCGATATGTCCATTAGCTCGGTCTTCCTTGTATGGATCAAATCATAGTCTTGGACTTTCAGTGAGTCCAAAATCTTCCTCAAACGAATCAGTTGCTGCTCCTTTGTCCTAGAATGGTTGTCATCAAAGACGTACTTTGTTCCTCTAGGGTCACCTTTCACCCACGTCGGGTTTTCAATGGACAATCCGAAGATAGGGAAGTGGTCGTAGATCCGTGTCTATATTGTCATTTTTGCAAGTATTATGAAATTGGTTCTCCAATGGTAGAAAAGAAAAACCAAGTATATAATGTTAATAAACAATACCTGTGGTAAACTCACGTTACCGACCACTTGGCTAATTCCAAGCCTCGACGCCTTTCTCAACTCTTTCATCAACCACGCATGGCATGCCGTGCCCCAAGAGTACTCATGCACTTTATTGAAAGGATCCATAAGTTGTAAAAGGTTGGTGTCGACCCGATTGCCACTGGTATTGGGGAAAATGACACATCCCAATACACATAGGAGATATGTGGTGGCCGCATGGTTGACTTGCTCATCAGTTAAAGTTCCTTTCTCTTCTTTTTCCTTAGTGCCCTTGAACATATCCATCAGAGTACTCATGTTGAATTGTCTAGTTCTGTACTTCATGCATCTATTGAACTCAGTTTTTGCTGTTTCTGCATCCCAAGCAAAACAGCCCTTAGTTAGAGTATAAAGTTTATCCCATTCCAACTGCTTTGTGTAATCAGCTCTGACACCTTTGCTATAAACAGGGAGCCTAAGAATCTCCGCTACATCATCTGGGGTAATCGTCATCTCCCCAAACGGTATATGGAAGGTGTCGGTCTCAGGATAAAGTCTCTCCACAAACGCCTATATAGCCACCCGGTCATGTTCCAACATAGAGTTCTCAGCAGCATCAGCCAACCCCGAATTTGCAATAATTATCTTGAACCTTTCACATTCATCCTTCAAAGGCCAATCCACCATTTTAGTTGGTGCGGCGGTGGGTTTGAGTATACGAACCGCATCCGAATGATACTATTAAACACATGACAAGTTAATTTGTTTTAGAATAACCTAAAACTATAACCCTTAAAACTATTACGAAGAAAAAGATAATACGTAAATAAAATGGATACGATTATTACCTTGGTTTCATATATTTCTTTGGCCCAGGAGTCTTTGTATCCAAATAACAATTGTCCTCCATCCTCCGGCCGCCCAAGGATTACGTCTTCTGTAATATCCTTCACCTTCAGTTCTTGTGGGACAAGGTGTTTCACTTTATTTCGAGGAGGATTTTTATTTTCGGCTTCTCCTTATTCTTACGCACCACTAGGTTTTCCTACTTCTGGTACTCTATCTTCCGGTGCTTCTAGTTGAATTTCATCTTGTGATTGTGGAGCACTTGGTTGAATACCTTCTTGAACTGGTTCTGATTAAGGTGTAGTTGGTTGAACACCTTCTTGAACTGGTTCTGATTGAGTGGCATTTGGTTGAACACCTTGTTGACTTGCTTGTTGAGTTCCATCTTGAGCATTTGAAGTGACATGTGCAGTCCTAGCTCTCCTTGCACTAGCTGTCAAGTTCATACGCCTTTCCTTCCTTGCACTATCTGAGACAATTGCATCTTCGAGTTTTTTACCTCGCCTATCCCTAAACAACAAAAGAAAGTACAACAGTTTAGTAAACATATGTTACCAAACTATATAATCGGAAGTTAATCTAAATCCAAAGTCTTGACTATACATATTCGGTTGGTCGAATTAACCATTAGCCTCCGATTATTCATAATCGGAAGTTTCAATTCACCATAAGCTGACGAATACGGATGATCAGAAACAAAAGAAAATTTTTGGTGTTAGAATATGTTTATCCTATACATTATAATCGGAAGCTACATTTCAACATAATCTTCTGAATACGCGTAATCAAAAGTCAGAAACAGTCTACCCTACCGAATGCATCACAATCGGAAGCCTTACAAAACCAATTGCTACCGAGTATGCATCACTTTGTGTCCAGAAATTACTAAAGTGGTTGAGTCTAAACAATTGGAAAAACTATCTCCCGATTACTGAGTCTCTAATACTTGTTCTTCCCTAGTATATTCGGAAGGAAAAAACACATTTAACTTCCGATTATGGTCGATTTATGCCTCAGTGATGAAAAACGTTTTAGAATCGGTAGGAAACCTAAATATTTACCACTCGAATATGACCAATGTTCTTGCGAAATTAATAATTCGACCACAATCGGAAGTTTAAAACAATAACTAAACTACCGAATCTGGGTAATAACCGAAAACCCTAAAAAAACATGGAATCGTCGAATTGAAGCAATAGAAACCAAATTAATGGTAAAATCTTACCTAATCGGGGCCATTTGAAGTTTCCTGAGAGTTTGACTATCAGAATCACCTAATTCAGGGACTTCGTCTTCTTCGTGTTCTTCGGGTTCGTGAGTTAAAACCTCTTTATTACGGGCATGCAATCCAATATTTGGATCCTCACCGCGACAAACGTTTTTGGTTTTAGCTTTCTTACGTTCCTTTTATTTCATCTTCATAGAGAATAATCGACGATGATTCGATTCGACGATTAACGATAACGATGTATTGAGGCGAAGTTCAACGAGGGGGAAAACTTTCTCTCTGCAATCCGAGGGGAAGAGGAGAAGAAGAGTTGAAGTTGAAATGAAATGAATTTAGGTCGACATTGGTTTTTGTCGGTCAAACAGTTATTAATTGGTAGCTAATACCACCTCATTAGCTACCGATTATATGTATCCCCATATTTCAATTATTCAAAATTCTAAAAAATATAAATTTCTCGAAAATCTTAATCGTTAGTTTAGACAGTTTTTTGGCGTTCGATTATATAGGAGCCCCAAATTTCAACATGTAAAAGTTCTAAAGATTTCTTATTTCTATACTTTAACAATAGGTAGTCTCGTGAGGTTCTTGTTCCTACCGACTGTTATAGAAGCCAGATACGCCTTTGGCACAAAATCGATATTAATCTGTAGTATCTTTGCGTTACTAAACTTTCGATTTCTTTATAATAATCGGGCACAAAATAGCTACCTATTATGTAAGGACATTAACGTATTCTCCGCATATTTGGACATCCCTTAACGTTGTATATGACTTGGGAATAAAAAAGTCGTCCCTGATTCTTTTGGGGTCCCCCCTAAAAATGTCAGGATTGAAAAATATTAGTACTTTTTTGGGCCGTGCTACTCATAATGATATGGCTAATGTATTCATGGAGAATTGAGACTGTGGTACATGATATATGAATAATAATCAGCCAAAGCAGAATCAACGATAATCAGTATGGCGTAAGCATGTTCCAAGTCATGAAATTCGTTTCTTCCTCTGTATAATCAAGTAATTTTTCAATCTAGCATCACAGAAAAGTTTAATTTTTGTCTTTTCGGTTTTGTGCTGATATCCGACTTTTCGGCTTAGTTAAGTCAAAAAATTATTCTAGGCCAGTAGATGGGTAAACTGGTCTGGGCTAGCACATTTATGACACGACCCATGATAGACGCATTTATGTGTCTAATATAGCCCAACTGTATATAATGTTAGTACCAAATTTTGTACTTATTATAGTGTTTTATTGATTTATATGTGTTTTTGGAAAAATAAGCTTTTGCGGTAAAAGTGGTTAAAAATGTGGCGTTTGGAGCTCCGTTGACAGTGTACCGGAAGTTCCCCGGAAGTGCACCAGAAGTACCCCGGAGGAACCCCGAAAAAGTGCGGAAAACATCCCAAAAGAATTGCTAAAGGCACCTCTCGGTTGTATAAGGGCACCCCATGGCTATTTGCACCCTAAAAATGATGTTTCCGCCAGTTGCTAAAGGGACACGCAAAATGGATTAAGGGGCATCCATCTTCAACAATTTGAATTTCAAATTTGGCGGGAGAACTTGGTGTTTTAATGGCAGAAGTAGAGTTCGAGTTTTGGTGCTCTTCTGAGGAAACTCAATGGCTGAAACTGATGGAAAGCATCTGTTAGAGCATAAAAGGAATAGTAGGAGTGATTTTGTCGATGGAATTTGGTTAGAACTCGAGTTAGAAGGAAACAAAAGTTCTGTTTTTTGGCGGGAAATAAGGATTCAAAAAATACAGTCACTGCAAGATTTTCGGATCGATCTTGGGAAGATTTTGTGGGGAGTTTTTCATGGTTTTGGACTTGTATGGGCCTCTTAAGACAAAACAGGTCTGATAACTCGGTTGGTTTGAAGAAAGATGAAAGTTTCTTCGGTGTTTCAATTAAACATGGATACGTGAAATATTCATGGTGTTTCACTCTTTCACGAGTTCCCTCTTTTCTGCATGTGTCTGGAGAAGATTACAAGTCATCTGGTACGTGTATTCAAGAGATGGGAGCGTGTTAACCAGCCACGAACGCGTGAAGAAGTTAAACAGAGCAACAAATCTCGGTTATTCCCGTGATAATAAAGAGAAGATATTCGGGATTAAACCAAGATTATTTGGAGGCTGTAAAGTATAAATAGGTTGTTGAGGTGATAGATAAGGCGTCGAGAGTTTGGGGAAGAAAAACTGAGTTGCAGAGAAACTTCTCTGCTGTTGCAGAGAAGAAGAAGAAGAAAGTTCACGACCAGTCACTGTGGCAGAGAACTGTCGTGTATCAACAGTACTCGCAACAGTCAGTTTGGCATCCTTATTTTGAATTTGCAACATCTCTTGTAACGGTAACTTCTGTAACGTATTTACAGCGTTGCAGATTCATTATTATTAGTTTTCTTCAATAAAAACACCATTTGAGCTATGAATTATATTTTTGAGTGTGTTTTCATGATGAGTAGCTAAACCCCAATACTGGGATGATGGAGGAAGCCGTTCTTTATGCATATGATGTTCATTTAATTATTTATATGACTATTTTCATTAAATTAAAATCAGTTTCTTAATTAATTGTCATTTCATTTGATGGTTTATGCTTAGGATAGATTTATTTATTTTTTTAGGTTTATTTTTATTTTTATTATTTTTGTTCTTCTTTAAGTTTTTGGGTTTTTTTCTTTTTCTTTCAGATTTTGGAAGTTGGAGCGAAAGAAAATTTTTCCAAAGTTATTGGTGAATACTTAAAGACTGGAGTAAAAGGCAAAGCGAAAGGGGCGAAAGAAAAAGATTTTTTTTTTTATTATTTTTGATAAAAAAAAGAGAGATATTTGTATTTTTTTTTAGACTTGATTTTTCTTTTGCACTTTTATTTATGGACTTTGGACTTTAAATTTTGGGACATAACTTTTTTTTATACCCTACGAAAGGGCACCCTTAAATATAAACTGTGTGCAGGGAAGGACGGCGATTACCATATCGTCTCGGCCCCTCGGGTTCGTACATGACATAGGAGTCGTGGCCCGAGTCGACTTCAACGGTTCATCCCCCGTATGGTACGGGAGGTAAGTCCATCGAAACACCCGCGAATCTCCTGTAAGCGGGTTTATTGTTTTCCTTAAGGTGCTTATTGATTGAGGACTGAACCGGTTGCATTAAATTCCTAGTAAAGGGCAAGAACTGGCCATATAAGATAAGGGTTCAGATTTCATCACCGTTCCCTTCTTGTCCGCCTTAGGAAAACGAAACCGAACGCGAACCTAAGCTTTAAAACTTGATTAGAACGAGACCAATAGGGTAACGCGCTTATTAGGAAATTTTTTCGAAGGATATTGGTTACTTTATTAAGCACACCTCAAAGTTCAAGAAGGTTATTGTGAGTTGAAACATACCGCCTTTTAATGCCGGTGAGGCCTTGGGTATCAAAGCTCCATTGAGCTTCCCTCGCCTCAGTTTCCTCACATTAGCTCGGACTGATTCCAAAAGGGTTTGCTCAAACTATAACGAATTCCCCTTCGAGAGATAGAAGCAAGTCTAGAAACAATCTAAGTGGAGCCATCGTTCTTTTTATTTGCTAGATTCTATAGGTTTGATTTGGTTGAGCCGACCTTATTTGTGATTGTATAGAATTTTTCTGTAGTTTATATTTCATCGGTGATGAATCCTTTTGAGGAGACGCCACCTGGGATGACGTTACGAGAATATATGTCTAGAAATTCTCATTATCAAGAGACATCTTCGGAAATGACTCTTGGTGAGTACATGCGTGGGCAACGATATATGGATATTCCAACTTTTATTGAGGAATCACCTCTAACGATCTATGAGAAATATTATAAACATAGACCATGTAGTTGGAAACAAAGCTTGAGAATTCGTGAATTGCAAAAATTATATTGTGATGATGATGAGGAGGAGGATAATGTTGATGAAGAAATTGGAACTGTAAATGACGAAGCCGATGATGGTTTAGAGGAATCAGTTTATCTTGAGAGTATTTTTTTCGAGTCGAACGATTTAGAAACAGTAGTCAATGATGGTTTCGAGGAACGGTTTTATCCTGAGAATACTGTTTTAAAGTCGTGCGATTTGGAAACAATAGTCTTAGATGAATTCGTAGAGATTAGTGAGGATGAACCTGACTTAGAAGAATCAATTGCCCATTTTCAGGAATCTGATGACCTAGAAACTAGGGAGATTGTGACTAGTCTATCTAGAGACACCGAAAACTCTAAGTTTGGGGGTGATTATGATTCTCTATGTGCTTTAACTCTTAAAAAGATCCCTCACTTGGGACTTGACATCAATGCCTCAACCATCTTACAAAATTATCTTCATACTCGTTTTCCTGAACTTAATAATATCCAACACGAGTCTCAACTGTTAGAAACCCATCCTCTGGTTGATGAGGTTAGCCCAGGCAATAATACCATGATTGACTTTGTTTTCCCACCAAAAAATTTTCTACCAATTGCGGGAACATATAAATTTCAGATGTGTCAATTATTAAGTTTTGAGACTAAACCTAATTACTTTAGGAGATTAGGGTCGACACATTTGTTTAAGAAAGACCACCATTCTCTTTCTGGTCAGCTGTGTAAGTCAAATATGATTGACTTAAAGGATCCCCAAGTATTCAGGTTATTATTATGTGCTTATAAATTTTTAACTGAGTTTTTCCAGACTCTTAAACCTGAACTTTTGGATCTTAGCTATGAGGAAATGCATCCAATGAAAATATTTTATAAAGATCATTTTATAGAACCTAAACCTGAACCAAAATTGGACATATGTATCTTAATCAGGAAACTAGATAAGGGTATGCAGTACGTGTTCATTTTCTTGGCTGGTTGCAGATTCCTTTTACTTGTGATAGCTCTTTTTGGTTTCGATAACCCACACTTATTTCGGCTATTACTATATGATTCGATGTGATTAAACCTTTCTTATTCTGGATGAAGACTTTAAACTTAGCACTTCTTGGGAGGTAACCCAATCTCATGCAACCAGGTAATATCATTCCTTAACTCTTTTACTTCAAATGGTAACAGTTTCTCCTTGTTCATGTTTTTAATTTTATCTTTAGAACATTGAGGACAATGTTAGATTTAAGTTTTGGGGTATTGGGAGAAACTTTTTAGTTGCATAATAAATAAACTCCAGAGCCTAGAAATTTATGCTTATTTAGGATGGCACTAACCAATCTAAGTGGATGGAAGCATTTTGGTTTTAGGAGTTGAGGGACCAATCTGACTAGATGGAAACATCTAAAGAGTCTATTCATAAAAGCACAAAGCTCAGGTGTTAGAAATAACATGATAGTTTCGCCATATCTCGTTGAGTCCTTTTCATTTCTGTTTTTATTTTATTTTATTTTTAAACTATGTTTATCTAGGTGATTAGGTGGCGCTCACGATTCAAGTTGTTACCATTGTTAGGGTGAAATAGAGTGACTGAGAATTGGGGAAAAAAATTTGAAAAAAAATTTGAAAAAAAAATTAGACCAGACCATTTGACCAAACTGAATAAAATTCAATAAAGTCGACCACTAGAACCCTTGTATATGCCAGTTGTGTTGACCTAGTGCTAGGATTATCGATCACTGGTTCCCTTGTACATGCCAGTGAATTGATATTAGTCGGACTATCTCAGTCATTTAGGATAGGTTTATTTTGGCGGTGGCCTTCAGACAGATATGAGAAACACCGTTCACTTAGTCAACATTAAAACCATCTATATTTTTCTATATCCATCTCTTAATCTTTCCATATGATTGGTTGACTCCGAATACGATGTCCATTGTGAAACTATTTTAGTAGAGCTCATTCACTTATATGAATTTTAGTATACTTGGGTGCAAACTCGTATACAACAATTGGAATTTCGCGTCAGGGTACTTCCTCCTGTAATTAATAAGTATGCCAACCAAGGAGGTTCTTTAGTGCTTTCTAAGATTTTGCATAGATAGTTAGGGTCTGGAGTAATGATTTTGTGGGTATATCTCTGGTAAGCCCTCCTGAGACTATAAGTTGGCCGCTAGGGCCACCTAGGGGTTTAATGGTTTATTGCATACGCTAAATGCAATCGACGATGCCTGCGAAAGTGTGTTAGGATTTTATTTTGTAGTTTTAATTTGCTCGGGACTAGCAAATAATAAGTTTGGGGGTATTTGATAGACGCATTTATGTGTCTAATATAGCCCAACTGTATATAATGTTAGTACCAATTTTTGTACTCATTATGGTGTTTTATTGATTTATAGGTGTTTTTAGAAAAATAAGATTTTGCGGCAAAAGTGGTTAAAAATGTGGCGTTTGGAGCTCCGTTGACAGTGTACCGGAAGTACCCCGGAAGTGCACCGGAAGTACCCCGGAGGAACCCCGAAAAAGTGCGGAAAACATCCCAGAAGAATTGCTAAAGGCACCTCTCAGTTGTATAAGGGCACCCCATGGCTATTTGCACCCTAAAAATGATGTTTCCGCCAGTTTCTAAAGGGACACGCAAAATGGATTAAGGGGCATCCATCTTCAACAATTTGAATTTCAAATTTGGCGGGAGAACTTGGTGTTTTAATGGCAGAAGTAGAGTTCGAGTTTTGGTGCTCTTCTGAGGAAACTCAATGGCTGAAACTGATGGAAAGCATCTGTTAGAGCATAACAGGAATAGTAGGAGTGATTTTGTCGATGGAATTTGGTTAGAACTCGAGTTAGAAGGAAACAAAAGTTCTGTTTTTTGGCGGGAAATAAGGATTCAAAAAATACAGTCACTGCAAGATTTTCGGATCGATCTTGGGAAGATTTTGTGGGGAGTTTTTCATGGTTTTGGACTTGTATGGGCCTCTTAAGACAAAACAGGTCTGATAACTCGGTTGGTTTGAAGAAAGATGAAAGTTTCTTCGGTGTTTCAATTAAACATGGATACGTGAAATATTCATGGTGTTTCACTCTTTCACGAGTTCCCTCTTTTCTGCATGTGTCTGGAGAAGATTACAAGTCATCTGGTACGTGTATTCAAGAGATGGGAGCGTGTTAACCAGCCACGAACGCGTGAAGAAGTTAAACAGAGCAACAAATCTCGGTTATTCCCGTGATAATAAAGAGAAGATATTCGGGATTAAACCAAGATTATTTGGAGGCTGTCAAGTATAAATAGGCTGTTGAGGTGATAGATAAGGCGTCGAGAGTTTGGGGAAGAAAAACTGAGTTGCAGAGAAACTTCTCTACTGTTGTAAAGTAGAAGAAGAAGAAGAAGAAGAAGGTCAACGACCAGTGACTGTCGCAGAGAACTGTCGTTTATCAACAGTACTCGCAACAGTTAGTTTGGCACGCTTATTTTGAATTTGCAACAATTCTTGTAACGGTAACTTCTATAACACATTTGCGGCGTTGCAGATTCATTGTTATTAGTTTTCTTCAATAAAAACACCATTTGAACTATGAAATATATTTTTGAGTATGTTTTCATGATGAGTAGCTAAAACCCAATACTGGGATGATGGAGGAAGCCGTTCTTTACGCATATGATAATTCATTTAATTATTTATATGACTATTTGCATTAAATTAAAATCAGAAAAAAAGATTTTTCTTAATTAATTGTCATTTCATTTGATGGTTTATGCTTAGGATTAATTCTTTTGATATGCCATGCTTAAGATTTACAATTAATCTTCTAAAAATATACCTTGGCAAGAATCAGAGTCGATATCATTTGAGCTATAATTGTTTGGGAATAAATATATGAATTATATGAATGATTAATGGTGGAATCCTGAATCCCAGTATCTCTTGATCCTGTGATAAATTTTTGTATATATATTTTTATTTTTAAATCTCTTCAAGTCCGAGCAACGAATTCTTACTTATCCCAAAAAAATTACTACAAAAACCCAACATGTTTAAATTCAGGCACGTTAGCTTAGTGTGCTGTGCCAGAAAAATAGGCACATTAGTATGCAATACGTGGAAGTGCGCGACACAGCATGACACACGAAGAAAGCACGCCATATCATGCATGAAATATTACACCATACATCATATTTGCATATTTCACAAAAAATCTTTATTTTAGCCGAGTTTGGATATTTTATTTTTGTTATGCTATTTTATTCATACAATAGTATATATATATATAACCGGATTTGTTAACTTGTATATATCCAGGTTTAGCATTAAAATTTTATCTTGATTATATTACTTTTTACCTGGAATTCGAAACTTGACTTTTAAGAAACTGGCTTAACAAAAGCTGCTTTTTTTCCGTAAATATCCTCAGAATTGTATGGAGTATTGTGATTTTTGATTTTTGGTGGATCAAAAATGCAAGTTTCGTCTTCCACTCCTGTGAACACCCTTTCAATCAACGAAATCTATAGTATGATATATGGATTCTCTAGATCCTGCGTCTTATAATGCTCTAGAGTCACTCTATTCATTGTTAATTGGTCTTGAATGTCTATATTCTAACATGGTATCAGAGCAGGCTATTTTTGCACCTTTACTTTGCGTCACCCGATTTGATGTGTCCACGTGTTAGACCCTACGATGCTACACATGTGGGGGCGTGTTGAGATTATTAATCCCACATTGTATGAGTTCTTTAGATCCCGCGGCTTACAATCGTCTAAAGCTACTTCACTCATTGCCAATTGATTTTGAGACGGACTCCATATTCTAACATAATGTTCAATCCTTGAAGTCAAGTAATTTTTGTTTACAAACCATAGATCAAACAAAATGAAATCCAAAATAACCAAAATAAATAAAATTACTTATTGCAATACATTTTCTGCCAATTGTTAGTTTATCTACTATCTTATTGCAATACCAATTCTGCCAATTGTTAGTTTATCTACTATCTTAACGAATCAATTGTGTGTGCTATCACAACACATTACGGTAAAACACGTTTATTTTTCTTATATAACACAACACAACACAACACAACAATAATGTAGCACGGTACATTCCAGCACGTCTGAATTTCTGACATAGCCCAAGTACACCATACAACATACTAAACACATGACTTCGTGGACCGTGCCGTGCCGGGGCATTTACATCTCCATAGGTCAGGGAACGGCGTTTGTTGATGCCCATTTTCTGGGGGTCAACTGCCCCCAACCCAAGATTCCACGGTAACCGGTTTTTGTTTTCTTTATTACTCCCTGTACTGGAACCACAGTCCACACTAAACACTACATCAAGCGGGCAACAAAGATGAGTAAAAAACGTTCATGCAGAACAGCAAGTGAAACCCTAGAATGGATAAATGCAATTCATGATTTCCTTAAACCCTATAAACCCTTACTCACCTCTCATGTGGTCAATTTCTTCACTGTAATCCCTTCATTCCCTTCTCTTCTCAATTTGCCATTGCGAATTTTACCTTTTTTTTTTTTTTTTCTTTCTCTCTCAAATTTCTCCCTTTTGTTTTTGTTTTTGTGCAGGATAAACTTTGGGAATCTGTTGATGAGCAATGGATTGATTGTCTCCGTCATGAACCCATTAGTAATCTTCTTCAAATCCCATCTGGAGTCATTCAGGTAAGCGAAAAATTGTTCCTTTGTACTTGGGTTTAGCTTATAATGGTTAAAAAATAGTTCCTTTTGATCTGTAATGGCATGATTTATTGACGTGTTGTCTTCAATTGTAGGACTATTGGCCTTGTTCACTAAACGAATTTGTCCTGACATTGGGGTCTCTTGTTTTTCCTCGAGAGCCAGCGGATTTACAAAGGGTATGTCCAAATTCTTAAATTGCATTTTGTTATTTGATGCAATTGGCTTATATGATCAAATTTGATGCAATTGATTAAGTTCTTGCAGGTGTTACCGGACTTGGACGTGATTCCGGTTAATAATGTTCTAGGTCAAGGCATGAATTTGAAGAAAAAACATGAAGTAGGTCTTTCTTTTTATCATTCAAAAAATTGCACCTTCAGTTTATAATGTTATGCTAGGCTTTAGGTCATCACTGATTCCATGCTACTTTTGTCTGAGTTGGCTCTCAATAATTTGAATTGAACAGGTGGAAGTTCTAGCAGCAGTAATTACATCAATTACAAAAAGTGCTGGAGCTAAAATAGTAATTGACGTTGGTTCTGGCCAGGTAATTCACTTTCTTTGTTGTTATTATGCATAAGAGCTATATTTTCTTCTTAAAACGTTGTTTGGTAAGCTCCTCTGTGTTAGTTCTGTAAAAGTTTTGTTCTATTTTTAGGGATATCTTGCACAAGTACTATCCTTCCAGTACCAACTTTCGGTTGTTGCCATAGATGCTTCTTCTCATCATGGAACAGTTACCAGTGCGCGTGCAAAGCGAATTAAGAAGCATTATGTAGCTAAAATGCGTGGACTGCAGTATGTACATCACTCTCTAAGTTCTGTGAAATATATCCTACGTACCTTAGGTTAGCCAGCGCTTGCATACGTTTTTTCGCACAGGAAGGTGTGTTCGTCTTTTTCTTTGATAGTTCTACACAGAACAATTGTGAGAACCTTGGAAATCTTTGGGAAATGAGGACAGTTCCTTGTTTTCACACATTAACACCACCGGAGTAACTTATAAAGCAGCTTTTCGCTTGAAGTAACAGAAAGATAGGAATTCCAGAACTATGTCATTGTTCAATTAAGTTTGTTATTAACTAAGGAGGGGCTTTCATGTAGAACATTCGATGGTGCTTCCTCCCCCATGCCTGTGTAAATTGTAATTTGTGTTGCATGCTTGATTAAATATTGGATGTCTTATATTCCATCAATGTAATTTAGCTCTTAACACCTTCCACTTTCTTGTCATTGCTGCCTCTTTTTGTCAGATCAGGAAATCAGCATCTAAATGAGCCCCAGACAGTCACCTGCTGTGTTTTGTCTAGCGATTCATTGAAAACTTTGAGTCGCACCTTGTCATGTACTAGTACTGACCCGTCAGACAGGATATGCCTCGATGGGCATTCTATTCAAGGTGTTGGAGAAGATTTTGGGGAACAACAGTCCATGTCCAACAACCCAAAGAAGGAATCCTCACTGGTTCTTGCTGGACTTCATGCCTGTGGAGATCTCTCAGTAAGCATGCTTAGGTAATTCTTAGGGCTTTGTTGCAACACTTGAATCAATGTATTAAAAATATTGTGCACAATCTAACATTTGGGAGGCATTAGTTGACTCAGGACTTTTGTGGAGAGTGAAGAAGTAAAAGCAATAGTGAGCGTTGGCTGTTGCTACAACTTACTAACTGAAGAAGACCACCCTGAGAATACCAGTCCCCCGTGTGGTTTTCCTTTGAGCAATGGTGTTAGTTTGTCTGGACTATTCCTTGGAAGAAATGCCCGGGATCTTGCTTGTCAGGTACATCCATATCTCAGTTATGTAGTTTCATCGCCTTTAAGTATACATATAGTTATATAATCTCATAAAATATTCAACTCTTGTAGTTTTCAAATCCTTTGCTATTAAACACATGTCATTGACTGGCTGTAATTCTTAGAGTGCAGAGAGATGGAGAAGTTTAACTGAAGTTGCTGCTCTTCAAAATTTTGAGTTGCATGCTTTTCGCGCGGCATTTCAAATGGTAGATAATATTTCTTTCACATCTCATTTGCTGTTTCACCATGATGAATTTTGATAGTCAATTTGGTGCTGCGGAAAGCGAAGCTTATATTCACTTGTGTCCTTACGGTGTTGTCCCACTGTAATGTTGAACCTACATCAGAATTCTTTTTTCAAATGTACCGTCATAAAGAGAGAACCAAGCATATTTGATGTCCTTATCTGTTGAATTTCTGGAAATAGTATCATGTTGATATTATCAGAACCTTAATAATTTTGCAAGAAATTGAATTTCTAGAGTGAGATAGTCTGATTTGTTCATATTTTCCTGGTCCTTGATTTTCCATCTTATTGGCAAAATGATTCATTCATCGTGTTCTTAAACTATTAGGTTCTTTGTAAATACTACCCTAAAGTATTACATACAACTCCTGCAATAGGTCGGCAAGGGAAAGCTCTGCGTCGGCAACAATTGATGAAATCTTTACAGATCCGTCAGCAGGTTAAAGATAGTACTCCGTGTATTCCTGTAGACGCATCAATTGAAAACCATAATACAAGAAGTTGCGCTACCCTGAAAACAGGTGACATTGGAAAATATTGGAATCATACCTTCAATGAATCGCCAAGAGGTATAACATTTTTTCAGTTACTAGGTTAGTTGCAGAATCAACACATGGATGATACATACTCAGTGTCGGTAGATTTTTTGCAGCTGGGAAGACATTCAGTCCTACCACTGGTGTTGATATGTCTTCTATCACCAAATGCCCCGATGTAGAATATACCCTCTTTGAAAAGTATTGCAACTCTGGATTGGAGCGACTTGGTCTCCAACCTCTGGAAGAGATCGACCTTTTTGAAATATGGATGGAAGCTAAACCTTTCGCAGTATGTCCCTATCTCCTTTATGCACATCCTCTTATATGTTGATACGTTTATATATTTGGTTGCTGTATACCGACTGCTATATGTTATTGAATCAGGAACTTGTGGGGCCTTACTGGTCTCTCAGGGCAGCTTTAGGTCCTGTGGTGGAAACTTTACTTCTATTAGATAGATTACTGTTTCTCCAAGAGTGTGGCGATTCAGTGGAAGCAATAATGCTGCCCTTATTTGATCCAGCATTATCACCTCGTAACGTGGCTATAGTTGCTCGAAAGATCTGACGAAGGGTTACTTTCACAAACGGAGAAAGCATGGTACGTGCATTCCATCTTCTCTATGATTTTTTTTCTAGACAAAGTCTATATTTGTACTAGGAATGACTTTTGTACATACCCATTTGCTAATTTCATATTTCCTTTTCTGTTGAAGCTAGCGTCAGAGCTTTTATCAGCAAAGAAGCAAACCAGATTACCTCCAAAAAAGAGTGGAGAAAAGAAGGAAGCTTCCCTCTTGGTTCTGAGGGAGCTTTCTTCATGTTAACTGATTGAATGTGGATGCTGAAATCCAGGAAGCCTCGGTTGTCTGGAAGAGAAAATTTTCTGTGCAGGAAATACACTTAGTCTGTTCCACTGAACTATATTTCAAGTAAAAAGTATTTGTCAAAATTTTGTACTCCAATTCAAAGTAAATTCACTAGTTACTTTAGTGTTGCTTGATTTAAACACATGCCTTTCATCATTTTGAGTAATGAAATGTCAATCTTTGTCTTCTTTTCTTTTGTACTTTCATTTTTTTGTTTTCCCAGCTAAGTCGGAAGAAAATGAAAAAAAAATGAAAATATCACTTATTCTGAAACATGGGAGGATTAATTTATTTTTACAAAAGTTGATCGGCAGCAAATTAAGCAGAGAAGGAAAAAGGCAGTCCCATGATAAACTTTTCTTTTGTTAAATCATTCCACAATAGCAGTGAAAACAGCAGTCAGAAAAACACCGGATTTTGGTACATCTGATTTACTAGTAATTTAAAATTAATTTCTCACCAACCCAGATTCCATTATGTCTCTTGCCACTCGGCATCCACCCACTTTCTGTCCAGTCTTTACAAACAAAGGGGACTCCTTTGTTGGAAATGAGCAGCAAAAAGGAATCCCTTTTCGCAAAGCAGCACAGATACCCTCCTCCCTGCACCCTCCCATCCTGAATCTAACTTAGGGTTTATCTGAAAAAAATCTCTAATGGCTTCTAGATTGTGGGTGTCAAAAGTTGCTTCTCATCTCAAACTCTCTATTGCTCACAGAGGGTTTGCTTCTGGTAAGATTTTTTTTTTATATAACCCTTTGATTCTTGTTTTTCATTTGTACTGATCAGAATGAGTGTGGTGGCGTTGCCCCTAGTTGTAAAAATCAGTGTTTTACCTGTTAGATCTATGGATCTGATGTGATTATTGTGTATGTGTTTGATTTTGCAGTTGTGAAGGATCTGAAGTATTGTGAGTCTCATGAATGGGTTAAAGTTGATGGTGGTTCTGCAACAGTTGGAATCACAGATCATGCTCAGGATCATTTAGGAGATGTTGTGTATGTTGAATTGCCAGAAGTTGGAGCTACTGTAACACAGGGAAAAAGTTTTGGTGCTGTTGAGAGTGTTAAGGCAACTAGTGATATCAACTCTCCTGTTTCGGGGAAGGTTGTCGAGGTTAATGAAGAACTCAGCAATTCTCCCGGTTTGGTGAGTGCAATGAATTGTTCATAATGCTATTGGATAATTGTTATCTGAAATGTTAGGAATGAAGCTCGATTTACCCTTTTTTAATTAAATGCTTTGAAAGCTATGATGTCCTTAGCAAAATTCGATAGCATTACTGCCTTGGCAGTGGTTGATTTTGCGCGGTAGGTAGTCGAGGCCTGGCTTATATGACTATATACATCTTTTGCAAGAGTTTATGTCTGAAGCAAAATTCAGTCATGTCAATGCCTTGGCAATGATCAATTTTGCGTGGTAGGTAGTTCAGGCTTGCAATTAAGCCTATAGACGTCACCATTTGCAAGAATTTTATAGGTCTAAAGTGAATTGAAGCAACATTGAGTCATATCACTGCCTTATAGACACTGTTTGCTAGAGATTTATAGGTCTGAAGTGAATTGAAGCGTAATTCAGTAGTATAACTGCCTTGGCAATGGTCAATTTTCTTTGTTGGGATTGCAATTAGGCCTATAGACACCATTTGCAAGAATTTGATAGGTTTGAAGTGAATTGAAGCAGAATTCAGTCGCATCGCTGCCTTGACAATGGTCAATTATGTGCGGCAGGTAGTTCAGGCTTGCAGTTAGGCCTACAGACACGATTTACAAGAGTTTTATAGGTCTACCTGACCTTATAGGAGATTGGACCATACCAGATCGTTGCATTAGGTTGTAGTATTCTTGTAACTCTCATACTTTAACCTTTGACACTTGCTATTTCACATAAGTAAATTTCATAAGATACTGATCTGTAATTACTCGTTCAGGTTAATGCCAGTCCTTATGGAGATGGATGGATCATGAAAGTGGAGATAGGAAACTCTGGTGAGGTTAGCTCTTTGATGGACTTCGACCAGTACTCCAAATTCTGCGAAGAAGAAGACTCAAAGCACTGAGTGAAAAGCTAAGAAGATTGTTGTTCATTACGCATTGCAGAAAATAAAAGAAAAAAACAAGTACCAGTTTCCTTTTCATCTTTCTCTCTAGCTATGTATTGCTAATGGCCCTCAATAATTCTTTCTTTTCATATTCTTTTTTTCGATTTCGAGTGACAATGTAGTAGAGTTTTCAATATTTCCCTGAGAATAAATCTCTCGGTTATTATTTTCCTTTCATCATTTGATTCTGCGAAAAATGGTGTTTTCTGTGAAAGAGTTGAGAGTGAGAAGATACCAGTTCTCTGCATAAGAATGAAGCTCAGTTTGGTCTTCTCCCCATTATTGTATCGTCATTCGGCTATTCATGATTCCAAACCACTTGAACACTCTCCAGAAAAAGGTAGAACAACATTGACATTCTTCTATAATCGATATTGAGGGATTTATCAAATTATGTATTACTTCCCAGTACTAGTTCTAAGTCACACATTTGTGATAAGGAATAGATGCAACTTCAGCTGTGCATAGTCTGTTTTACTGTAATTTTTTTACCGATTTACCACTAAATGTTTATTACTGCTAATATGTAAATATATCTCTTTATAGAGGGTAATATAGGGTTTCCCAACATTAGTAGGGTTTGTTAGGGTTAGAGTATAAAAAGAAAAAGAAACCTATACATGTAGAAGCAGAATGAGATTAGCTTTTGGGAGAGAAATAGGAGGATAGAAGACCATCCCTTGAGACGCACCTCAGCATAAATGATCTCTGAGGAGGAAGAAGTTGAAGTGCGTCTTAGAGGGATGATCTTTATATCCTCTATCTAAAAGGTTTTTATGATCTTTATATCCTCTATCAACATCCAGGTAATCTTGTAAAGAATCAAGGTTTCTCAAATCTCTCCATTTTCATCTTTTATGGGTTTGATTGGTTAAGTGTGTGGTTTCGATGGATATTTCTATCTAGTCTAAAGCAAACCTGAATGCAGATAAATCTGGGGAATATCCAATATATTGAATTAGACTGTTACATGAACCAAAAAATTATTGGGGAAAAAGGGTTTTCTAAATATCTCCATTTATATCTTTTGAGTTTATGTAATTGTTTAATTCTATGTAATAAGAGGATATATATTTTGATTAATTCAAGTGGTGTTCATCTCAAAGGTATAATTTTCTTTCTCCCAATAACTCATTTTCTAAATTGGATTAGATTTATTCTGCATATTTATGATTTTCAATTCACTATGATTTCATATGTATAGAATGCTTGGTTTCAGCTGCATCATGTTCCATAATATTTCTGAATCAATGGGTGTTCATTGAATTATATTTTTAGATCCAAACTAGAATGACCGAATGATGCATCATCTGTGACTCATGACTAGGTGATTGCCCAAACTACACTGATTTCTAGGTTGAGATTATAAGTATGAGATATACCCTCTCTTTTAGGTTCAAGTTATGGGTTTGATTTTATGCAATAGACGATGTTTTTGATTTGTTCAAGTGGTCTTCTTCTCAAAGGTATAATTTTCTTGTCTCCCTCAAAATCTAATTTTTTGAATTGGATCAGATTTATTTGAAACAAGAAATGGATGTCTAAATTTCTGCTTTTCTTGATTTTTCGTTCCACTATGCTATCTGGTTGGCTATCAATTCACTGGTTTGTTATGTATGTATAGATGGTCCATAGAATGCAAGTATTGAACCACACCTTTTATATCTGGCGTTCGTTTTCTTAGTTTGCAAGAGTTTATAGGTCTGAAATGAATTGAAGCAAATTTCAGTGATATCACTGCCTTGCCAATGATTAGTTTTGCACGTTTGGTAGTTCAGGCTTTCAATTAGGTCTGTAGACACCACCTTCTGCAAGAATTTTATAGGTCTGAAGTGAATTGAGAAACCTCGACATTTGAAGCAGAATAAGACTATCCTTTGACAGAGATAGGAGGAAGAAGGCCAGATAATACTTGAGAGGAGGAAGAAGTTGAAATGTGTCTCAGAGGTATGATCTGTGTATCCTCTAAATCATGATCTATCAAAACATTGAATCAGGCCATTACAAGTACCTAAAGGTATTGGGAAAAAGGGTTCTATAAATCTCTCCACTTGTATCTTTTAGGTTCATGTAATGGGTTTGATTTTATGTAATTTTCTGTCTCTCAGAAACTAATTTTCTGAATTGGATTACGTTTTAGTGGAACCTGTGAATGAATGTTTAAATTTCTGCGTTTTTTCATTTTGTTTGATGGAATATGTTATCTGCTTGGCTATGAATTCACTGATTTGTTTTGCATAGATGGATTGAATTCAACTGCAACATGTTCCATAACCATCCAGATTTTGGTTTTTTATTGAGATCCAAACTAGGTACTTGTTTCTAGATTTCAGTACCAACAAAACAGAATAAGCTACAAATGCAGAAACAACATCATCTGAATACATTTATGGAATATATGATAAATCTATAAGAGTGTTCTGTAATCAATACTTAACTTCCTTCTATCCTACTCTGCTGTTTTACAGACTTGATAAAGACAGTACTAGCAGTCTTCAATGGATTGTAATATATGTTTGTAACCACCGTACCTGACAAGCTAGAAAAGAAACTAGTCAATAATACTGAAGTTAGATTCATGGTGAAGCTGTTACTAACTAGCAGTAGCAGACAACGTGCCATTCCTCATCATGCCAATCTTGATTGTGCCTCTTTAGACAGACTTTATTTGGAAAGAGTTGGGGGTGGACATTATTGTGAACTTCTTGAATTTGGGAGGTCAAGATGGTCATAGCTGCAAGTCAAAAGCTTCAAACAGTTGAAAGCAAGGTTTGTACTTTACTACTATTTCTCGTTGTTTTCTTTTCATGCTGAACATCTCAGTTGTAGATTGAGAAGTGCAAAGCAGGTTGTGTGCATATAAGTTCTCTTGCAAAGCTAGAGATTCATAGGGATTCACCTGAATGACCTTTATCGTACATTTTTGTGTTGTTCAGTGTTCCGAGATGCCTGCTGCTGCTGTATGTTCTACTTCTGAATCTAGAAACTGCAAAAGACTTGAGATCTACTCTGGCAGTGAAGACTTAGAGGATTTTCTGTATTTTCTTTATCTTTTTGTTTGGAGAAGGAAGAAAATTTGCTTTGCTTTAGTGCTGTAGAGAGTTTTAGTTTGTAATATTTGAGACAAGCAAAATGTTCTACTAAACTGTCAGAAACGAAATATGCTAATCTGAAGCGGAGCTTATTCAGACATCAAACAACCATATGCAAGATTAATTTTTTTTTGAAAAGGAACATAATATTTCCACTCAAGGTGGTCATATAGATTCTTTGCAGGATTCATTCGGTTTGTGGTCATATAGATTCTTTGCAGGATTCATTCGGTTTGTGGTCATATAGATTCTTTGCAGGATTCATTCGGTTTGTGGTCATATAGATTCTTTGCAGGATTCATTCGGTTTGTTGTGAACTGACAGAAAATTTCTTTCAGCTCTTTTAACTGCTCATTTTAATTCCACTTCTTTACCTGTAATGGCATTATCTGCACTCCGGTCAGTGAAATCAAAGACCCCAAAATTTGTGCCTGACCTTGTTCGTGTTTCGACCTTTTTTACAGAGGTTTCAGTTATTGTCACCTTTCATTTTGATCGTGATATAAGATTCAAAGCTAGAGAAACAATGATGTCTGTACTCTGCAGTTCACCAAACGAACTTCATTGGGTGCAAGTAAACCTTCAGAAGAACGGAAAAGAAAACAATTCTTTTTCTTAGCCAAGAACCCAGAAGATCATGGCAGCAAATTAGTCCCTTATGCACAACTTGCGGCTCAAGGACTGGACTGACAATGTGTCCTTTTATAATGAGCTTGTTATGGATAAAAACATACTATATTATGCGGCAAATGAAAGCAGCAAACAAAAACAACTGACTACAGAAACACAAGTATTAAAGCTAGAAGATGAGCTTGTTATGGATGAACAGTCTTAATTCGGATTTAACCAAGTCCCTAATAGACAGTTCCTCTTTTCACGGAGATAAGACAGACATATTGCCAAAAACAAAAGCAAAACAGAATGAACAAACTCAATTTTAAGATTCCATACCATTATCTTGCTTCTTGCCCGAGTGTACAAGTATCTGTTGTTAGTTTACTACATCTGACTACTTTTCGTTGCAGGTTTCTGTAAATCTCAGAACTGAGTTTGGAATACCAGTCGGATACTTAAAGAAGCTGTAGGAACTCCTCTCAACTTATCCTTAAATTGTTCAACTTGGGTAACTTCATCAGAGATAAAGTATATAGAAAGTTCCTCCAAATCTGTTGCATTATTCAACAAAAAACTGAGAAGTTTGAGTTCAGCATCACAGCCTTCCACTCTTTCTATCTGGACATATTTGAGGTGAGACAACATTCCCCGAGATGACAAGCCTGTTTCCCAATCATCATCAACGTTTTCTGAGTTTGACTGTATCCACACAACAACAGATAGGTCAAAGATTGTAAAACTGTAAAACATTAATAAATGTCGCCAATGTAAAAACAAAGATGGCAAGTTGGAACTGTTTGCAGGCCAAATTAGACAACAAAGAGCTTAATTAATAGTTACCTTCATATCGCATCTAAGTGATAAGTAAGATACATTTGGGTAAATCCTGAGTACGTAAGATATCGCCTGCAGGCAACCTCTTGTAGACCACATATCCAGCACCAAATGTTGTAGATTACATAAGCGAGGTGGTTGAAAGTCTAACAAGTCTGGAGCTTGTGAGAGAAGCTTGACAAACAAAATGAAAAATTTTCAAATAGCTAAAATCAGGACTACTTAAAAGCGGAAGAATATCAAAACTTATAAACGATCTCATACTAGTTTCGAATCAAAATTTTTGATTCCCATACCTCAAGGAATCCAGCTGTTAGCTCCATTTGTTTCACTGTAGAAACTTCCCCTAGAAGTTTCATGATGCGTCTAGCATACACATCTTTTTCAGTTGAAGGCAGTTCGAATATTTTTCTGCTTTCTCGAGGAGATCATCAAGAAACATGTCAAAATGTACCTATGATAGTGAAGAACAGTTCTCTAGATGATACTTAGTGTGATGAAAGATGAGCAAGTGAACTTTTCCAAATTTGGAGCACATAACTTGATAATGTTAGGCGTAGTATCTAGGCACCACATATACTCAAATTCCTTAAAGGGTGGCAGAAGCAACAATCAAATTCCCATGATTATCCATTTGTATATCGCAATGAAATATGTGTAAAGATTCAAGAACTGGGAAACTTGATAAGAGTTTTGCAGATAATTCAACATCCGAGTATGATAATCCACGTAAATATAGTACTCTAAGCTGAGGCAAATTCATTGATGTTGGTAGAATAATATCTACGCCAGCTTCATGCATTATTATTATATCCAGCGCTCTAAGTGACTTACAATTTATGAGTAGGTGAGGAATTTCATATACCGATTTACGCAAGAATTCAATTTTTATACTTATTTCCTGAACATCACGCTTAACGGCAAAAAGGATCCATCTATTAACATTCATAATCATCTTATTCTCAATGCCAGATTCAGGATCCCACCACTGCACATTAAACTTCTGCATATTTGTGTCATAGCGAAATATGCATACAAAGTAAACAAATTCTATAAACCTCTTAGTTTTTCTAGGTGAAAATGAACTCCTACAGAAGTTGAGAATCGGTAAAGATTTCCAAACATGAATCCATCTTTTGGACAGAAGACTAGTCCAAACAGCATATTTCATATCATTGAAAGACATGATGTGATGAATCAAGTTATCAGGTAACCTACTGATTCTATCTTCTTCCCCATAAGAGCATGTAAATACATTTCTAGTTTCTTCCATTCTTTAACTTTAAAAACTGAAAAATAAACAAAACCCCCCAAATTTTGTTGTTCAGAAATAAGAACCCTAATTTCCAATGTGCGATTATGAACCACCACTCTGAAGAGAAAAAAAAAACCCCAATGTCTAATTTTTCTGAGCATTGCTTAAACGAACATGGAAAACGAACAAGTTCCTGATGATTTGTAGCTTTTGAAATTTGATTTTCAAGGTGTTGAAGTGAAAAATCCTAATTTGCATATTACCAGATGATGATGATGAAGGTCTTATAAGTGAATCTCCTTTGACACTGGACTGGGAAACGAATGAATCAATCGCTAATCAATTTAAAGCAGAATCGAATGGAAAATCCCCGAATTAAATGTAATACAGACTAAGAGTAGGTGGACACTTAGTAGGTTGTTCAGACGAGTCAGATGAGTGATGTCCGAGTGAAACAAAACAAAGTAACAAACATATTAGGTCACGTCTATCGATCAGATCCAGCCAAGTCAGATTCCAAAAAAACAAGAACATGATATAAAATCGTTTGGCACTAATGGACTTGAATTTCTAGATAATTACAACAATCTAGAAATTCAACTACCTACTGTCCAAAATTTATTGTTTGGCATCTGAGCGGAAAATTGGGATGGAAATCAAAATTCAAGTGTCTGGCATGCAATGGAATTTATCACTTGGAAAATATCCTCCCAAATTTAATTATCATCCACCTAACCAATGAAGTCCCAACAAACATGAACCAATACGCTTATACATAAATACTTCCATTGGTAATATATTGATTATCATCATAATTCTTTCAACACAAATCTGCATATACATTGGAAGGCATTCACCACATGGTCTGCAAGCATTACATTACAAATAGACATAATAAACGCAAACATACAGTTGCGATCTGAGATTCTACTCGAATACCATCATCGAAAATTTGGAAATTAATTATGCCCTTGTTCCATGACTAGTACTGCAAGTGTTTTAAGGTCGGAGTCTTAATGTTGCGCGAAATACCATAATATCATAGAGAGTCCATAGGAAAGTTTGCGAAGAACCTGGAATGACCCTCCTTATATAGATAACTCCATAATAAATAGTAATTTCATTTCTTAGTATATCAAGATATTGTTAGTTTGTTATCCAAATATAAAATATAATTCCTAAATAAATAAAAGAGAAAATCACCTAATTAATATTACAATATACTTGATAAATTATAATATATTAAATATAAAAATACCCAGTATATTTTATTTCCTTAAATACTCCATCATCTACTAATGAGAATTATATTTGGAGTTTAATTTCTGCAGCTGCAGCTGGGAAAAGGGTTCACCTAAACTTCTCTAATATAGTGATCAATGACTGGGAAAATTTGTTTATTTAGTTGGTAATATGATTTTCTAAGTTTTTAGTTCTTTTCTCTCTTTTCTTTAAGCCTACCTATGGTAGCCTTATTACATTCTATTCTCCTAATACATCATCTCTTTTCGGATAAATTTTTTATTTTGATACCTATGAGCCGTTTTCCATTACTGAAAACAATGAGGTTCTCTTATGGCACAAAACGCATCTGCATAACAGCAAGACTATTTGTCCAATACTCCTTTGTCGCTGTGACCCGAAAGCTAACACATTAAACAAGGTTTTGCACTGGGAAAGTGATAATGTTAGCAAATTTCAGGGGATTCCGCACGTCAACAGTCTTGTGTCATTAAAAGCTCTGGGATTAGATTGAAAGACTACTGCTGAAGCTTCACAGATTGTGAGGAAGAGGACGTGAACAGAGAAGTTGTATACCTTAAAAGTGGAGGCTCTCGCATTAATGATTACTTTATGTATTAATCCTTTTCTCAGTACGTACTTGATTCTTACTTGTAAGTGATTTCCTCACGTTGATTTCTTTTTTAGTCGCAGTACTTATTCACTTGATCAGTTAAAGTTATCATAGATTGCTGTTTTATTTTGCAAACACGAAGGTGTAGAGAGTAAAATTTAAACACTGAATTTCCTCCTTGGATCTGTGAGTAAATGGATTAATACATAAAGTAGTATCAACTGCAAATGTAATCTTTTTTCATCGGCACTGCCACTGATTAGTTTTCTTGAACCCATACCGAGAAACATCCGTAAATCTACATGACAAATAGAACAGAGAAAATAAAGAAAAACCTTACATCATGGATAGGATAAGTTGTAACAAATATATAAATTTAAATTTTGATGATATTTGACTAATCAGTGGCGACGAAGTGAAGCTAATCTCTTCTCAGGAACGCATACATCAGAAGATGGTTCAGCAGAAGGCCTGCAAATAACATCGAAAACTTAGATCATAGAGAACCCTATACAAGTGAGTGAAATCATTTTCTAGTATCGGTATGGGATGGGAATCCTGTTTTGATTGTAATGACTCCAGGAAACAATATAAAGAGGAAAGCAGAGCGAAAATCGAGCTTCACAAACTAGTCTGGCTCATGCACATCAGACATTTTTTTCTCTCGATCTTCAATGGGCTCAATAACAACATACTGAACTAAATATCCAACATACTGAGAAAAGCAGAACTTGGTTGAGCTCCTAGAAATAAGATCGAGCTGAGATGCGCTCAACTAATTAAAAAAAAGCCAAGCATGTGAACACATGTTGATTGATGCACAACAAAAGGAACAATATACTATATATATATATATATAAGGTGTTATATATGTAAGGTGTGGATCTTGTTGGGTGCAATAATCAAAAACAAAGAAAAATCAAATAAGCAAAAGTTATTGATACTTAGCTCCTTTATAATGGAAGTGATTGCTTTGACGAAACGAACAAACTCCCCGTATCTCCCCAGGGCAAAACTTTGGAAAACAGAGTGAGTCGCGTGTTCAACACGCTGTCCTTAAGACATTCGCGCCCTTAAGACAAACTCCCCATATCTCCGCAACAGGGTGAGTCGCGTGTTCAACACGCTGTCCTTAAGACATTAGCGCCCTTAAGACAAACTCCCCATATCTCCGCAACAGGGCAAAACTTTGGAAAACAGAGTGAGTCGCGTGTTCAACACGCTGTCCTTAAGACATTAGCGCCCGACTACACTAAAGAGTGATGCTATACACCTACTACTAGCATATGTAGTAGATGCTCAACTAGAGCTTGGCAACTCCGAAAAAACATTAAGGAAAATCGCGAATGCTAAAGAAAGCAATACAAAATATTTTCCCTTGGGGGTATCTCTAAAATATAGAGAATCCCCTTAGGGGTCTCTCTAAAATATAGAGAAACCCCTTTCCATGTTTTTCCTTAGGGGTCCCTCTAAAATATAGAGCAACCCCCTTTTTCCATGCTTTTACAAAAGAAGTGAATTTGTTTATATAATTGACAAAATACAATTTAAGAAAAGCTACTCCCCGATGTGGGACTAAAAATCTTATATAGTCTCTTAAAACAACTAAAGAGTGGAAACTCCACTATGTGGGACTAATAAGTTTTTCATTCACAAAAAAAACATTAAATTAAAATCTTTAAAAAGTATTTTATTAATCGTTTTTCCAACAGATCTTACGGTCAAGTACCTCTGCGAACACTGCTTCTGGAATTCCTTAATAACTTTAGCTTGCTTTATTGATGCTATTTGCTAAAATGAAACAAGATTAGAAAGTTGAATAAAAAAAAACCATCCAAGCAAAACTCGATGACTTCTCTGGTATGAGTTATAAATCCATATATACGGTAGTATTATGTGTATTGCACCGCAAAATTTTGGTTTACAAGTCAACATGACTGTTTTCGCGACTTGACCAAAATATTAAGTTTCGAACAAATTTTAGGCCTCAGGCACATTCTTTGCACCGAGCAATTTTGAGTTGCCAAAGAAAGTGTGACTTGCAGAGTCAAATGAATTTCTGACAAAATATTTTAGCATTAAATGTAATAGAAGACGAATGAATCCAGATCTCTAAGCATTTAACAAGATCATAATAGACCTAATGGAGCATGAGAGGAATGAATTTAAATTTCAAAGCATCCAATGGGATCTAGTTAGACTGAATAGAGATGAATGAATTCAAATCTTTAAGCATTCAATGAATGATCAAACCTCTAAGTATCTAATGAGATCGAGTTAGAACGAACGGAGTCAGAGACGAATGAAATCAAATTAAATCTCTATGCTTCTGATGGGATCGAGTTAAACCCAACAGAGTCGAAGTCTAGTAAACTCAAATCTCTAAGCATCCAATTAATTAAAATCTCTAAGCACCAAATGAGATAGCCATTTTCACACACCATTAACATCAAAGAAATTTTCAACTTATTGAAATAATCATAACTAAACATTTCAAGTCAACCCCAAATGATTGTGTCACACAAACCATGTAAAATGTTTACTCGGAAATTTTCACATGATCATTTCTGACTCGCGTCAAAAATATAAGATGGACTTGATCACTAACATTGATAAACATGCTTGAATTTGACTTATTCAACCCGGAAAAGGTTTTTTCTAGTCAGATTGCACCTTTTCTGGTCGGGTTAAGCCTCGTCTTCCTTTATTATGCCTCCTCAGCTCAGACAAGGCATACCCTAAAATGATTAGGCCACTTCTTACCAGATTACAACTATTCAATTCAAACAAGGTTCAATCTCATCACTTTGTCAGGTCGGATTGCACCTTTTCTGGTCGGATGAGGCTGTGTATGCCTAGATTCTGCCATGCCTCACCAAATTGCACCTCTTTTGGTCCGATAAGGCTCTTTTTGATGGATTAGGCCTCTTCTCGCCGACTGCACCTCTTCAGTGTGATTTAAGAAATAGTCTCCGTCTACGTCTTAAGGCAAACATTGAAATGTCCATTTTACACATTGTCATTTTTTTGGTAAATTGACTATTTTCCCCTAGCTCAAAAGGTGATAAAATAACTATTTTTCCATCAATTTGTAAACAATAAAAATGACCACTTTACCCTTGGTGTGAAATTTCCCAAAATGACCATCTTGTTCTCCCTCGTAATTTCACCCTCTAAATGTATAAATGAGAAGCGTATTCCCTAAATTGCTTCAAAAAAAAGAGTATCCCTTAAATTTGTAGCTTTATAAAGATCTTTTTTTATTTCCTAAGCTACATCCAAACTTCTTAAATTGGACTGGATTCGACAATTATAGGGTTCGAACCCCTTCCTTCGTAGTGGGAGGGAGCATGCCAACCACCAGACCACTTGGTGATTGGCAAAGAATTTTTTTTCCACCACCCATATGTCACCACATATTCAAAAGAAAGAAAACCCTTATCTCACTCTCTCTTTATCTATAACCATTATTTGTCATTAAATATCTATTTGTAATCCTACCAAAATCTTATCGGATATGCTTAAAGTTTTGCATAAGTTGATTTCATGAAAAATTCATCCAACAATTCTATAGTTTTTTCGATCTCACAGGGCATGCTAAGATAGATTTGATCTTTCCATAATTGTCCAATTTGATCATTAATGTGACCTAAATTTTTCATAAATCAATTAAAAAAATGCTCATCTAACTCTTAAACATGTAAAAATCAAAAAATATGTTTCTTAGAACAACTGCAGTGGTGCGACCAAAATCAAAGATCACATACCAAAAAAAAGACCAAATTTTTGGTTTAGTCCGTGTTGTCACGCAACGATAACCGAATAAAATTTGGTCGAGCGTAACTGAAATGTTCACCCCACATAACTTTCATCAGGCGAACATTATATGTTCGCCCCATCTTTTTTTTTTAATTCAAATTTTCATGTTCGCGCCATTTCTTTTTTTAAATTTTCATGGGACGAACATTATATGTTCGCCCCTTTCTTTTCTTTCAATTTCTCTTGGGGCGAACATTGTATGTTCGCCCAACTCCAGACGAACATTATATGTCCGCTCGACCAAATTTGATTTTGGTCTTGGCCCCAGACTATATTTGTTCTGGAATTTTGTTTTGGTCCGAATTTTAGTCTTTAGTCTTTAGTTTGTCCCACTGTGTCTTGTTTCTCCACCAAATAAATGGGTTTGATCGCACACCGTGGACGCCCTTACCTAAAAACATATCGATCAGGTTCCAACAACATTACAAATTATGTGTAGATGGACTAAATAATGTCACATGCACGTCGTAAAAATACCCACTTAACTAAAAGC